>NC_051070.1:113979524-114273790 GCF_004664715.2 Peromyscus leucopus | reverse complement strand
CACTTCTTGGATATACTAATGATGCCTTGTGTCATAGAGATCCAGCAGCTTTAGCTCTTCAGAACTGGGCCCTTTACCTGCTCCAGCAGTCCATGGATAAAGAAGATGGTAGGGTGGGATAAGTCATAGCCATGGTTCTGGGCTGGGGTTTACTTGGGATGGTCAGACTGCCAGCTTTCCTTCATCTTCCACACCCAGGCAAGCTCTCCAGCACTGTCCCACCTACTACACCCCATGCAATGGGCAGAATGGAGAGAGGCCAATTGTCCTTTCCTCATGCACTCGAATCTGACTTACCCACACTCAGCAAAGGGACAGCCCTAGTGTTTTGCTGAGATGATGTGCCAGGCCCACAAACCCAATTGCTGCAGTTGGTGAGAGGCTGACCCAGCTCTTCTGTTCTCAAGCCCCAGATTCCCACTCTCCCACCAGCTGCAGGTAGCATTTGCTCAGGTGAGGTGGGCATCTTTTCCTTACTCTTGCCAACACAAGGCAGAAGTGGGTAGACTCAGTTCTTCTGCTCTCCCAGCCTCAGGGCCAGCTCACTGACACCACAACCAACAGGGTCAGTTCTACTGTGCTGCTCAGTCCAGGTGCAGAACCCACTCTCCCTAGTACTGCAGTGGGTGAGGGGCAGGACCAGAACTAGCTAGTGCTGAGGCCAGCGAAGAGTGTGTTAATTCTTTGCGTCCCTATCCTGTCTTCAGTAGTAACAGGAGCCACTGACATCAACATAGACCAATTCTGTGGCAGGGCCATGGACCCAGACATGCTCCTCAGTAATAGCTCCAGCCCTGATGTCATTATGGTCCTAGGTGGCAGCACAGGCTTCTTAGACACATATGTCCACTTGGAAGCATATCCCTTTAACACCAACATGGTCCCAGGTGGTGGCAGGACTGCAGGTGGCTGCCAGGCCCTCACTGGTAGAGGATGCATGGGTGTCAACAGAGACTCCCACAGCTTTGTCAGGGCCATGGACAGGACATGGCCCTTGGCAGCAGACCAGGCATGGATATCATCATGGCCCCAGGTGGCAAGCAGGCCATGGATTTCTTTAATACTCCTTTAGTAAATGTTTTCATTTCCTGAGGGGCTTTACAGCAATACTGTTGTGTTTCTAATTAATGTGGTGCACACGATCACATCCTGAAATGGGTATACAGAATGCTATAGCTAGGGTGGATAAATATATGACCACAAGGATACAGTATGGATACTTTTTCCATTATGCAATGGGAATCCATGGAGTTAACAACACCATCCACATCCAAAGCCCTGTGTAGCCCTGGCTGCCTGAGAACCCACTGTTGTAGCTTAAGCTGGGCACACAAGTGATCTGATGTTACAAGAGATTCTGGGGCTTACTAGAGTGAGACATCACACCTGACCAAAGATATTGCTTCTAAGACAGAAAAGTTCAAAATCACTTTATTATTAATAAAAATACAGTAATATTACTCAATAGGGGCTTAATAAATAAACAGTGAATATCCTTAGCAAAATACCCAAATAACAACAAGAACAAAAGAAAGAACAAATAAATAGCAAAAGCTCAAACCATAACAAAGAAAACAAAACAAACAAAACAAAAAAAAACCCAAAGCAAACAAAACCCAACCAAAAACCAAACAAAAAAATTTAAGTCAGAAGCATTCTCTTGCTGAACAGTTAGCAGCACAGACCTACAGCCTGTGGCTGGCCTTGGAAACATGGAAGGAAGGCAGTCAGCAATTGTGAAAAGCCTTTTCAAAGCTAGTATATCCATGCCTCTTTCGGGTTTGTAGGTCAAATTCTCACAGAGACTAAGGATGAGACATTTTCTAGAGCAAACTTTGTGCCCCTATGGGAATATTTTGATAAATTATCACACGCTGCTAATCCTGTAATGTCTTGGTCACTATTTGATTCTTTCAGACACTTCTGTGCTTACTGGAGACCCAACAAATCCATGGGAAGCATCTGAGTGCCCATGAACATCAAAGATGACTCAGATGTCTTCTGTAAATCCTTTCTCAGGACCAGTCACTTCAGGCTAGGCTGTGAAACTGAAGAATATCCCCTCACTTCACATATCAAGAAAAAATGTCTAAACACGGGAAATGATGGACTGTGGAGATCTCTTTGGTGCAGTATCTTCAGCAACAATTGTGCATGACATGAAGTCAGCTTCAACACTCAACTGGAGAATGAAATATAATCCTTTAGTGTGTGGTCTAATGCAAAAGCTTGACACCAACACGTTTCACACCACATATGGAGGGCTGAGAACTCAGTCAGCTTGCCAAAGCCATCAACATTAAACTGTCAGAAAATGTCTTGTTCACCACATCTCTTCCCTCCATGTTGTAATATCCCTCACAGGGGCCATTTGCTATTGAATGTCAGGGTTCTCAGTAATTCTTGGCTCAGGTTTTCTGTGTCTCAAGCTCATTTTTGATGCTTTTTTCTTTAGGAGTACTAAGTCAACAGACCCATAGATCTGATTGTGGCTGGATCACCTGGAAGACAGCTGGTATTTTCCTCACTGGAGAGTTCACAGCTCTAAAGGAGTGTCTTCTGAGGAGGAGGCCTTGATCAGAGAGTACAGAATGTCATAGGTTCAAGGCATCTGTGGCTTCTTTGTCCTCCTCAGTTCTCCCAAGACCTGCTATATGAGCAGGAAAGGAAATCAGACCCAGAAGCAGCCTGGCTGGGCCACAGACCAGACAAAATCAAGACAGGAAGCCAAGGTCAAGAGCCCCCAGTCTCCCACCAATGCCATCTTTGCTGAGGATGGATGCAGTGGTGGCTCACTTGCCTGTGAGACTTAGTGCTCCTGCTGCAGCAGCTCTGTCTTCAGGAGGATCTCTTCCTGGGCTGTGGCCTGTTCAAACTCAGATTGGAGATGTTCTGACCTAGAGGAGGAAGTCAGTTAGGGAACAGGCCTGGTGGGGACCTACCATGTCAGCTCTTCAGCCTGAACCAGCTCTAGTCAGCGGGACAGTCCAGCATGACCTTTCAGCTCAGGTCATTCCCTGCATTTCCTAAGGGAGAAGGGTCAGAGTGCACCTGGGCCTGGATTTTATTCTCAGCTTTTAAAATCTACCAGAAGATGAACTGAGAAATACACTGTGCTGGGCAAGAAAATCGACACATTTCTCCAGTTTTCTAAATATATCATTTTGGAAAAAAAAAATAAAAATGTAGCAATGTCTGAGTAAGAGTTCAGGGCATGGGTACATGACTCTGATGAGATACAGGTGAATGTGAGCAACCTGAGAAACTGAATGTAGACCCTCTAGGGGAGCCTACAAAATAAAGGCAGTGAAGGATCTGATTATTGCTAAAGAACAGAAACTGGCCTCGGTTCAACTCCTCAACTCCTAAATCTTCTTACAATGGAAAAATCTTCTCACAGGAAACAGATGCACACTGCAGAAAGCCTGTAATCTGCAGGAGTGTGCTGCATGCAGATATGGCCAAAGGCAGGAGCTTCTTTCTAAAGGTGATGTTCTGGAAGGAACATAAAATGCCAGGAATGCAGTGTCCTCCACAACTAACCCTCCTTCTGCTAGGTTGAGGACTGCCATAGGGAGATTTGTGGGGAGACACAACGGGAACTGAGAAGATTCCAGAGAGCTCAGATGGGAATAAGGGGTACACAACCCCAGAAACACTAAAGATCAAGCATAGTGTTTCCCCAGGAAGAGCAAATGCTAGGAATCCACTGAGGGCCCTAAAGAGTAGGGCAGCTATCCTGAAATTGGTACCCATGAGCTAAGTATCTGCCCTCAACCACCATGGCTAGGCATGTGCCTCCTTCTGTAATGCAGTTTCCTCGTCCTGGAAGGCATAAGATAAGCCCAGCCATGTAGATTTGGAGGACAGTGTCAGCTCATATCTGATGTGGTGCAGGTAAGTCCTGTTGTCCCTAGAACTTAGCAGCACCAAGTCCTCATCACATGTATCCAGGACCAAAGTATCTGGATGTCTGTGACTTTGGTGCTTAGCCAGGGGAGTTTCCCTCCCTTCTTATTGGCATCAGATTCCCATGGAAACTGATGGAATCCACTAGGATGAAGAGCAGCAACACCCTACCCAGAGAAGGACATCTAATTAGTCATCACTTTGCTCCTGCTGGCCCTTCCTTTCCACTCAGAATGAGATTAAGGATCTTCCAGAAAAGGTCCTGTAGGCTTGAAAATCCATGGCTCTCCCAAACTAACCATCAGAAATTGATTACTCTGGGTCTGCTCTTAGAGAACCCAGGGAAGCAGGATAAGTTCATTGCTTCCTGGAAATTCACAGATGCTGAGCCCCACTACTGGAAGGCCCAGCTCAAGCTTCACTTCCTCCAGAAAGCTCCTTACCCCCTTACTAGGACTCACTGTGCCCTGCCCAGAACCATTTATTGCTCCATGTTTTACACTGAGACTGAAGCCCAGCTTCCTTCCACCTCCCTCTGGTCTCCCCATGTTCTCCATTCTCTTTCCCAAGCAGCCTTCTTAGTCTTGCCAACATGTCTGTGGGCAGTGAAAGGAGCACCACCAGCTTAAACTACAATAGTCATCTGAGCATGAGAAGGGCAGGCAAAGGGCAAAAAATGAGACATAATTGGGGTCCTTTGACCCAGACCTTCCCCAGAGGCCCATTTCACACTTTTCAATTTACTGACAGTCCTGAAATGAGGAGCTAGTATCATGTTCAGCCTGGATTGAAAATCCACCAGAAGTCTTAACTGTGGCTTCTGAATTATACTTGGTGAACCCCAGAACAAATGAGTCATGTAGGGTAAACTATGTCCATTCAGATGTTATAGCACACTGACAACCATGTTAGACAAGGTTAGGTATCTCAGTAATCCCCAATTCTAGAAATCAATGGACACCACCTACCCTACACACTACCTCATCTCAGTCAATCCTGACATACTAAAGGATGATCAGGAAGTGACTGTCAGATGAGACTTTGCACTAGCTGGTTCTGAAAGACTAGACTTGATTCTCTCCCTCTGTGGATGTCAGTTCTCCAGTCTTTCTATAGGGAGGTGGATGTCTCAGAAGTTACTTGGCTTCCCCTGTCTCCCTGCACAGGGTGACCTAGTTACAGCCTCCTAAGGCTTATTCACAGCTACAGAAGATGCACAAGCTTCAGAGCCCTCAAGCCATGTCCATTCAGAAGCCTGGAGATAATTGCTACTCTCACAAGCACTCAGGTAGTGTAGGGATGCCCAAATCACTTGCATGATGCTTCGGACTTTCATGTTAATGGAAAAGCCAAGAAGGGGCAGAACATAGTCAACAGATACACAAAGCCATCTTCACTAACAGTCCAGGACACCTAGAGCTAGCAGGAAGGGGACAGTCTCAGTCCAGGTCCAAGGAATCTAACAGTTCTCAAGCTGAACTGGAGACCTGTGTGCCACCCACAGCTGGGAAGTCAGTAATCTTAGGGGGTCACTGAAAGACAGCAGCACTTGGTACCTCAGCCCTGCTAGTGTCTACGATGTAAAGTAAGACAAGCTCAGGCTTTGCCAGGGCACTCTCCTGTCCCTGTTATTGCTGGCACACAACCTAAGGACTGCAGTGGGGGTGAAGTGCAATAATGGTATTGAAATCTAAAAAATCCTCTGTGTCTCCTCCCCACTCAGAGTGAGAGCAGAGGGTCCCCAGCACAAAGGCTACATCCTTGTCAATTCCTGACTATGTCATATTAAGCATCATGACCCCTTGATCTGGGTCTGCTCTTCAGGAACCCAGAGAAGGCCTGTTGCTTCTCAGAAGCTCCCAGTTGCTCAGTCCTAGCTATGAAAGACTCAAGACCATCACATCCAGAAAGCTCCCCACACCCTTCCCTGAACTCACTGCATCTTCCCCAGGACCATTGATTTCTCCATTCTTTCCAGTGAGACCTAGGGTCAGCTTCCTCCTGGCTTGCTCTGGTATCTCCATGAAATCCATTCTCTCTCCCAAGTAGATGCCTAAGTCTTGACAACATGTCTATAGGTAAACTGTATAGGCATTGAACGAATATCCTAAAGGCACTTGGTGTTGCTACAACACCATTGACATCACCAGGGATTCCAAGAGCTCTGCTCTCCAGGATACAATAGAATTGCCAGAGAAGGGACTCCTGATGTCACACGGAGCTGCCTTTGCCTCCTGGCTCATAAATTCTCCCTGAACTGACCAGAAGCTGAGATTTCTTTTCCAGGAGTCTCTCCTGTGGCACAGGTGAAGCCGTTCAGTACCTCCTCCTTCTAAAGCTGGGAGTTTTTCTCTGTTTCCTTAGAATCTTTTCACTACTTTACCCATGGAGAGTTGAACACTCACTTTATAAGCACTGCCCAAGAATGGCCCTTCCTCTCCTTAACATCCATACTCAATAATATGAGGAATAAAGCATGTCAAGGAATGGATGATGTGAAGGAGGAGGAGGGTTGAATTCTCAGAAGTCAGAAAGCACCTGAGGAATGCTAAGGTTAAGAGGAGATGGCCATGGAGAATTTGTAAGTAAGCTGAGACTATTATGAGATCCAAACTCTTCTAGAATGTCCTCTCTATGTGCCTGGTGTATTATCAGGCCTCTAGAGTAACAGAAATTTTAAAATGATTCTCTATATTAAAAGGGGATTTGTTAGAATGGCTTACAGCCTGTGCTCTAGCTAATCCAACAATGGCTGGAAATGAATGAGAAGTCGAAGAATCTAGTAGTTTCTCAGTTCTTAGACTGAGTGCCTCAGCTGTCTGCGATATTATGCTATAATCTTAAAGAAGTAGGCTCTAATGTCAGTGAAGGAATGGATGTGCTAACAAGGTGAGAGCAAGCAGAGAAACAGTAAAAGCTTCCTTTTTCCATGTCCTTCTACAGGCTTCCAGCAGAAGGAGTGGTTCAGATTACATCTGGATTAAAGATCTGAATTAAAGGTGTGACTGCATTCCTCAAAGTTCCACAATAAAGTAGTTCAAATTAAGCAGAAATAGACCACAGGTGTTCCCTCTATTTTTGGGTTATATTATTCCCAGATGTCATCATGTTGACAACTAAAAATAGACATCAAAGTCTTAATCCTATCTACTAACATTCTTGAGCAAATGGCTCCATTAAGATTGAAAGGAAGGAGTGGCAATTATCAACAGGTACATGGGAATCAGCTGTAGATCTCATGGTCATGATGACTCTCAGTGGCTGCGTTATGGCCATGCATGGCTGAAATAGAATGAAATACCAGTCTGTGGTTTGTTGAGTAAAAGGGGAGCAGCTAGAAACCCAGTACTTTAAGAATCTGGTCTTTTTCTATAATTGAAGATTTGAAATTCAAATGATTATCTTTTGTTTGATAGTAACTGTGGTTAAAAAAAAAGGGGTCCATAGGTAAAAATGGGTGCTCTTTAAAGAAAAGGAGAAAGGCCTAAAATGACAGCACATTTGTCCTGTCTGAAAGAGTAGAGTGTCTGTCTCACACCATGTGAAGTTTGACTTGAACTCCTCCAGACTTAGAGGAGTTAGATTTGAAATTTCTCTAGGGTCATACAAGTGGGATTCCAGGCAACAGCACCAGGATGTAAATCCTACTCCAGAGATGACACCACTGACACCACCATGATGAGCATGGGCACTGCAGTGTGTGTCACCAAGAATACTGGCATTGGACAAAGTGCCTGTGCTGCTTCAGAAACTTGCAACATGTATGGCTCTGAAAATGGGATGGAGCCTTCCCCAAACCATCAAGCAGAATGAACTCCTCCATTTCTTTAGAACATAAGCTCTGGCATGCAGATGACTGACTCAGGCTTGTATTGTACCTAGCCTCTGTGGTAAGGGACAGGACTTCTGATGGGAACTTTTCCACCACAACACTGCAAGGATGGCCAAAACTGCTGGCAGCCAATAGCCACTCCAAATGTCCCCTCTACAGTATCAAGCACCATGGCTAGGCATGTGTCTCCCTCCCTAATGCAGTTCCCTGATTCTGGAAGCCATAAGCTAGCCCAGCCATGTAGATTTGAAGGACAGTAAGTCCTGTTGTGCCTAGAACTTAGCAGCACCAAGTCCTGATCACACTTCCCAGGACCAAAGCATCTGAATGTCAGGGGTCCTGGTAGATGGCCAGGGGTGTTTCCCTCTCTTCTTATTGGCGTCAGATTCCCATGGAAACATGCAATCCACTAGGATGAAGTGGAGCAACACCCTACCCAGAGAGGGACAGCTCGTTAGTTCATCTGTTCCTCCTGGCCCTCTTTTCTAGTTTGAATGAAATGAAGGAGTTCCCAGAAAGGCAGCTGCAGCCTGAATAATTCACGGCTCTCCTAAACTCACCATCAGAGACTCTTGAATCTATGTCTGTTCTTAAGAAGCCCGGGGAAGCAGAATAGCCCTATTGTTTCCCAGAAGCTCCCAGATGCTGAGGCCCATACTGGAAGGCCCAGCTTAAGTTCACCTCCTCCATGAAGCTCCCAATCCCCTGCTTAGGTCTCACTGTGCCTTCTGCAAAACCATTTATTTCTCCAGGCTCTACACTACGACCAAAGGCAAGCTTCCTTCTGCCTCTCTCTGGTCTCTCCATGTTCTCTATTCTCTCTCTCAATCAGCCAGCTCAGTCTTACCAAAATGTCTATGGGCATTGAACGAATACCCCACAGGCGTGTGGTGTTGCCACAACACTGGTAACATCACAGAGAATATCAAGGGCTCTCCAAGATAAGATAGAATTTCAGAGAAAGGACTACTAGAGTCACGTCCATCAGCCCTCACCTACCTACTAACTAGCTGTTCTGCAATTCACAAAAAGCCATGTTGCCCTTCTCAGGACCCTTTCCAGAAACATAAGGAAAGAACTTCAGTACATCCTTTTTACAAAGCCAGGGATCTCTCTCTGCTTCATTAGAATATTTTTACTACTTCATGTATGGGAATTTGAAGTCTCTATTCCAAACACGTCTGGTGAAATGGCTCATCACTTCTTCAGATCTCTAATTAATAACATGAGAAATAAAGGTTGCTAGGGTATTAGGTCAGGATGGTGGGGAGGAAAGATCAGTCCCCTGATGTAAATACTCGCAGGATACATTCCTGCACTGGGGTTTGAGAAAAAATGAATAGCTACACACAGATATGTAAAGGCATTTACAGAAAATCAAATGTGCCATAGTCATGGGGATAGTATGTAGTGTGTCACTGCTGTGGTGATACCCCAGAGCTACACAAAAGCCAAATTCTTTGATTGGAGCCAACTGTGACAATGCACATGCCCTAAGGAAAGGTGACACAGCCAGCTTAAATTACAAGATCCATCGGAGCATAACAGAAGCAGGCAAAGGACACAAGAGGACAAGTTTTTAGGGGTCCTTTACCATAGACCTTTCCCAGAGCCCCACTTCACACTTTGGAATTTACTGACAGTCCTGAAATGAAGAACTAGTACCATGTCTGGTCTGGATTGAAATTTCACCAGAAGTCTAGACTCTGTCTTCAGAAGTGTACTTGGTGGATCCCAGAATAAATGAGTGATGTGAGGCAAACTATGTCTTTTCAGATGTTATATTACACTGACAAGTCATGCTAGACAAGGTGAGCTATCTCAGTAATACCCAATTCTAGAAGTCAAAGCACAGCACCTTTCCAATACACTACCTCATCTCAGTTAATCCTTACACACTGAAGGATACACAGAAAGTGACTGACAGATGAGCCTTTGCCCAGGCAGGTTCTGAAAGCTCAGACTTGAGTCTCCCCCTCTGTGGATGTCAGTTTCCCATCTCTCTATAGGGAGGTAGATATCTTAGATGTCAGTTGGTTTTCTCTGTTTCCCTGCACAAGGGGACTCAGTGGACAGCCTCTTAAGGCTTACTCACACTGTAGAGGATGCTCGTTGGCTGCAGAGCCATCAGGCATGTGCTTTCAGATGCATGGACATAATGGCTACTGTTATAATCATTTAGGTAGTATAGGGAGGCCCAGGTCCCTTGCTCTATGTTTCAGAGTCTCAAGTTAATGGAAAAGCCATGCAGGGACAAAACATAGTCAACAGATTCACAAAGACATTGACAGTCCAGCACACCCAGAGCTGCCAGGAAGGGGACAGTCTCAGTCCAGGTACAGGCTGAACTGGAGACCTGTGTGCCATCAACAGCTGGTAATTCAGAAACCCCAGGGGTCATTGGAAGACAGCAGCCCTTGGGGGCTCCTGCCATACTAGTGATTGTGATGTCAAGTATGAGAACCTCAGGGTTTTACAGGGTAGTCTCCTTTCCCTATTATCAATGGCACATAACTAAAGGACTCCAGTGGCTGTGAAACCCAGTCATAGTACAGAAATCTCATTAATTCCTCTGTGCCTCCTTCCAAGAAGTTTCCAGTTCGTGAGCCCTCGCTCTGGAAAGCTGAAGCCCACCACATCCAGAAAGCTCCCCAGCCCCTTCCCAAAACTCACTGCCTCTTCCACAGGACCATGTTTTCCAGGGAGACCCAGGACCAGCTTCCTTCTGCCTCACTCTGGTCTCTCCATGCTGTCCATTCCCTTTGTCAAACAGACCTCTCAGTCTGGAAAGCATGTCTAGAGGCCAAGCTTGTGGTCACTGAACAAATGACATCAAGGCAGTCAGTGTTGCTACAACACTAGTGACATCACTGGGGATTCCAAGAGCTCTCCAGGATACAATAGAATGTCCAGCAAAGGGTCTGCTGATGTCATGGGGCACAGCCCTTGCCTCCTTGCTAATTAGTTCTCCATGAACTGACCAGAAGCTGTGGTTTCTTTCCAGGAGTCTCTCCTGTGACACAGGGGAAGTCATTCAGCACCTCTTCCTTCCAAAGCTAGAGATTTCTCTCTGCTTCATAAGAATTTTTTCAGTAATCACCCATGGGGAGTTGAACACTCACTTTATAAACACTGCCTAAGATTGGCTCTTACCCTCCTCACATCCATACCAAATAATATGAAAAGGCATGCCAAAGAATTTGGTCATGATCATTGAGGAGGAGGGTTGAGTTCTCTGAAGTGATCAAGCACATGGGGGAGGCTACGGTTAAGAGAAGGTTAAGGTTAAGGGAATTTTAGGATTTGACTCCTTCAAACTGGCTTGCAAGCATGCTTCTTTGGCATTTTCTTGTGGCTAACTGATGGAAGATAGCTCAGCCCTCTGTGGGTATGCAAGTGAACCTGGGCCTCAGAGGAAAGCTAGCTGAGCAGAGCAGTAAACAGCCTTCTCTGTGGTTTCAAGCCCCTGCCTTGGGATCTTGCCTTGGCTTCCCTTGATGATGGACTGTAACCTGTGAGGTGAATAAACCCTTCACTTTCCCAGACTGACTTTTTGAACTTTTATCACAAAAATAGAAAGCTAATTAGAACACTTGTCATATTCTCAGGGCATGCTTTCATATCCATCCTTCTCCTTCCAGCCTGTAGCCTCCTTTTTCAACAATTATAAACTTTCTGGACACTGTAGTCTCTTGCAATATCTATTCTATCAATCACACCCACTGCTTACATATCTTTATTTAAGTATTTTTTTTAATTTCATATGTCATCCTTCTCTGCAATATGGCATGCTTCCCTACTTTACACTTTTACAATTATCTCTGGATGTTCCTGCCTGTTCCACTTTAAAAATTATCCGCTGGGCAGTGGTGGCGCATGCCTTTAATCCCAGCACTCGGGAGGCAGAGCCAGGTGGATCTCTGTGTGTTTGAAGCCAGCCTGGTCTCCAAAGCGAGTTCCAGGAAAGGCACAAAGCTACACAGAAAAACCCTGTCTCAGAAAAATAAATAAATAAATAAATAAATAAATAAATAAATAAATAAATAAATAAAAATTATCCTTTGCCCAATAAAAAACATTTATAGTCACCTTATGATGTTCCACAGAAATAGGTGATATATTGTATTCACATTTTCTAATTCAATATCTATTGCATTTGTATTATTAATTTAGCAAAATTGACCTTTTCTATTACCTACTTATCCACAAAACTTTAAAAACTTCAATTCATTTAAGTCTTTTGCGTCTTTCAG
The DNA here is from genome assembly GCF_004664715.2 of Peromyscus leucopus. Lineage (NCBI taxonomy): Eukaryota > Metazoa > Chordata > Mammalia > Rodentia > Cricetidae > Peromyscus > Peromyscus leucopus. The sequence continues at coordinate 114,261,796 of NC_051070.1, read as the reverse complement.
AACATCAGCTTTGAAGGTCTTGCATGTATTTAGGATTGCTCTTGGGTACCTCATAGCACTTTTTATTAATAACATGCTTTTAAAGTGCGCTTATATAAAATGTCTTGTCATACACTTTTAAGCCTTTTGTGAGTGGAACTGTTTCCCTGATTTCTTTATCAGTATGTTTGTGATTGGTATACAGGAAGACCACTGACTTTTGTGTGTTAATTTTGCAATCTTTCACTTTTATGAATCTATTTGTCAGGCTTAAGGGAGTTCTGATAAATTTTTAGTTTTATTTGTTTAGAATCATATCATCTGCAAATAAGGACATTTTTACTTCTTTTCCCATTGTATCCCCTTTATCTCCTTCAGTTGTCTTATTGCTCTTGCTAAGAGTTCTATATTGAATAGGAGTGGAAGGAGTGAACATCCTTTTCTTCTTCCTGCTCTTTGGAATTGCTCTGAGTTTTTCTCTATTTAGCATGATGTTGCTGTGGGCTTGTTGTACAATGACTTTATTATGTTGAGTTATATCCTCCATATCCCTAGATTCTGCAGGACTTTTTATCATTGATGAAAGTTGAATTTTAACAAAGGCCTTTTTTTTCATATACAAAGATGGTCATTCTGTTTTTGTCCTTTATTCATTTCATGTGGTGGAATAAATATGTTGATTTGTGTATGTTGAATTATCCTTGCATATTTGAGGTGAAGACAAATTGACCATGGTGGGTGATTTTTTTGATGTGATCCTGAACTTGATATACAAATATTTTATTGAGAATTTGTGTGTATATGTTCATCAGGGTAATAGGCCTATAATTCTACCTATATATCCATCTACTCTCTATCTATCATCTATCTATCTATCTATCTATCTATCTATCTATCTATCTATCTATCTATCTACCTACCTGTCTTCTTCACTCAACACCAGGGTATCCCTGGCTTAAAAAAAGACTTTGAATGAGCTCCTTTTTATATTTCATGGAATATTCTGTGGAGTGTTAGTTTTTCTTTAAATATATGTTCAAATTTGGCACTGAATTTGTCCTTCTCTGGACTTCCTTTGTTGGGAGATTTTTAATTATGGCTTCTATGTCATTAATTAGTATTCAATTATTTAAATCATTCATGCTATCTTTATATAATTTTGATGGATTACAGACATCTAAAACTTCATCAGTTCTTCAAAAAGATTTTTCAGTGTGGTGGAGTGTAAATTTCTAAAGGGTTTAAATTCCCTCCATGTCTCCTTTTTCCTCCTTTGTTTCATTATTTTCTTCCTCCTCTTCCTTTTGGTTAATTTGGCTAAAGGTGTGCCCATCTTGCTAATGTCTTCAAAGAACTGACTCTTTGTTTCACTGTATCTTCATATCTTTGTTTTTATTTCATTGATTTCAGTCATATTTAATGACATATCTGTATCACACCCTTTCCACAAGGTTCAAAGACCAACATGGAAGATGAAATAGAAAGACTGTAGGAGCCAGAGGTCAGGGAGGATTAGAGCAAGCAGTGTCTTCTGGCCATGACTCAGAGCTGCTGCGGTCATTGTCCAATATCAAGCCGGTCAACATTCAAACATGGAGAGGGAAGGGTCCTTGAGCCCCTATTCCTAACTGATGAGCTTTGGACCAGTAATGGTTTTCAGCAAATTGGGTCAGTTTTCTTTAAGTTTGCCCCTGGGGTTATTAAAAATTAATGTAATGAAGAAGATATAAATTGGGCATCACAGATGTAGGGACAGACTTGAGATGACAAAATGGGAGGAATTGGGTGGTGAATATTTTCAAAATGCATCCTATGCATTTCTCAAACAACAAGTAGAAATATATTAAAGTATATTCATTAAATTTTATAATTGTAAAAATTTATTATTATATAGGGATATTTTATTATATAACTTTAATGGATTTTGATAACCCCAATGTGTCTGTCAACTTGTGAGTTCACCCACAGAGCATTATCTGTTCTGCCACTAATAGTGTTTTGTTTCAAATGGCAGCCGACAACATGGGAAAAGGTTTTTTCTTTTCATCAACTATATATCCAATAGAAGGCTAATATACAAAGTATATATAGAACAAAAAAACGTGTATATCAAGAAAATAAATAACATAATTAAAAACTAGCTATAGATCTAAACAGAGAAGTTTCACTAGTGGAAATTCTAAAGTATAGGAAACACATAAAAAGTGCAGTATCCTTAGTCTTTAGGGCAATGTAAATCAAACTATTTTGAGATTTCATGTTACATGAGTCAGAATATATAAGATTAATAGAACAAATGACAGCTAATGTTGGCAAGAATGGGGAACAAAGGAAACACTCATCCATTGCTGGTGGGAATGCAAACTTGTACGGCCACTATGGAAATAGGTGTAGCTGTTCCTTGGGAAGCTGGGAATCGATCAAGACCCAGCTATATCACCCTTGGCATATACCCAACGGATGCTTCACCTACAACAGAGACACTTACTTGCTCAACCATGTTCATTGTTGCTCTATTTATAATATCCGGAAATTGGAGACATCCTAGGTATTCGTCAACAGATGAATGTATAAAGAAAATGAGGTGCATTTATACAATGGGCTATTAAAAAAGAAGTTAAAAAAGAAAAAGGAAATCTTGAAATTTGCAGATAAATGGATAGAAGTAGAAAAAGTCATCTTTAGTGAACTAACCCAGACCCAAAAAGACAACTATGGTATGTTTTCACTTATATATGGATGTTAGCTGTTGAGTCAAAGATAAGTAAGCTACAATTTGTATAACCACAGGTTAGGTATAGAGTAAGGACTAGTAGGATGGGAAAATGTCCATAAAGGTGGAGTAGAATAGATTGTTATGGATGGATGAGAAATGGAGTTTTGAACAGGATGGTCAAACGAGGAGGGAGAGAGAAGAAGGGGCAAATAAATATAGGGAGGGAGAGGTAAAATTAAGGCGATTTGAGGGATCTTATGGAAACCTAATAGAGTAGAACCACTGGTTTTGCAGAAGGCACAGTGAGACCTGAGCAGGGGATTGGGAGCTTCATGGAGGAGGTGAACTTAAGCTGGGCCTTCCAGTATGGGCCTCAGCATCTGGAGGCTTCTGGGAAACAATGGGGCTATTCTGCTTCCCCGGGCTTCTTAAGAACAGACATAGATTCAAGAGTCTCTGATGGTGAGTTTAGGAGAGCCATAAATTATTCAGGCTGCAGCTTCATTTCATTCAGACTGTCAAAGAGGGCCAGCAGGAACAAATGGACTAAAGAGCTGTCCCTCTCTGGGTAGGGTGTTGCTCCACTTTATCCTAGTGGATTCCTACAGTTTTCATGGGAATCTGACACCAATGAGAAAGGAGGGAAACTCCCCTGGCCATCTACCACAACCTCAGTCATTCAGATGCTTTGGTCCTGGAGAAGTTTGATCAGGACTTGGTGCTGCTAAGTTCTAGGCACAACAGGACTTACCTGCATCACATCAGATATGAGCTGACACTGTCCTTCAAATCTACATGGCTGGGCTAGCTTATACCTTCCAGAATCAGGAAACTGCATTAGGCAGGGGGACACATGCCTAGCCATGGTGCTTGATACTGTAGAGGGGACATTTGGAGTGGCTGTTGGCTGCCAGGTGCTTTGGCCATCCTTGCAGTGTTGTGGTGGAAAAGTTCCCATCAGAGGCCCTGCCCCTTACCACAGAGGCTAGGTACAATACAAGCCTGAGTCAGTCATCTGCATGCCAGAGCTTATGTTCTAAAGAAATGGAGGAGTTCATTCTGCTTGATGGTTTGGGGAAGGCTCCATCCCATTTTCATAATTATACATGTTGCAAGTTTCTGAAGCAGCACCAGGCACATTGTCCAATGCCAATATTCTTGGTGAAACACACTGAAGTGACCATGTTCATCATGGTGGTGTCAATGGTGACATCTCTGGAGTAGGATTTGCATCCTGGTGCTGTTGCCTGGAATCCCACTTGTATGACCCTAGAGAAATTTCAAATCTAAATGAATCCTTTTTGCTTTGATGACAATGAAGACCACACAGCAGTCATTTTAGTCCTTCCTGTTTTAGGAAGGAGTTTTTTCCCATCACAGGATGTATGGAGTAAGCAATACATGGTCTGGAGGAGTTCAAGTCAAACTTCACATGGTGTGAGACAGACACTCTACTCTTTCAGACAGGACAAATGTGCTGTCATTTTAGGCCTTTCTCCTTTTCTTTAAAGAGCACCCATTTTTTACCTATGGACACTTTTTTTTAACCACAGTTACTATCAAACAAAAGATAATCATTTGAATTTCAAATTTTCAATTATAGAGAAAGACCAGATTCTTAAAGTACTGGGTTTCTAGCTGCTCCCCTTTTACTCAACAAACCACAGACTGGTATTTCATTCTATTTCAGCCATGCATGGCCATAACGCAGCCACTGAGAGTCATCATGACCATGAGATCTACAGCTGATTCCCATGTACCTGTTGATAATTGCCACTCCTTCCTTTCAATCTTAATGGAGCCATTTGCTCAAGAATGTTAGTAGATAGGATTAAGACTTTGATGTCTATTTTTAGTTGTCAACATGATGACATCTGGGAATAATATAACCCAAAAATAGAGGGAACACCTGTGGTCTATTTCTGCTTAATTTGAACTACTTTATTGTGGAACTTTGAGGAATGCAGTCACACCTTTAATTCAGATCTTTAATCCAGATGTAATCTGAACCACTCCTTCTGCTGGAAGCCTGTAGAAGGACATGGAAAAAGGAAGCTTTTACTGTTTCTCTGCTTGCTCTCACCCTGTTAGCACATCCATTCCTTCACTGACATTAGAGCCTACTTCTTTAAGATTATAGCATAATATCGCAGACAGCTGAGGCACTCAGTCTAAGAACTGAGAAACTACTAGATTCTTCGACTTCTCATTCATTTCCAGCCATTGTTGGATTAGCTAGAGCACAGGCTGTAAGCCATTCTAACAAATCCCCTTTTAATATAGAGAATCATTTTAAAATTTCTGTTACTCTAGAGGCCTGATAATACACCAGGCACATAGAGAGGACATTCTAGAAGAGTTTGGATCTCATAATAGTCTCAGCTTACTTACAAATTCTCCATGGCCGTCTCCTCTTAACCTTAGCATTCCTTAGGTGCTTTCTGACTTCTGAGAACTCAACCCTCCTCCTTCTCCACATAATCCTGATCTAATTCCTTGACATGCTTTATTCCTCATATTATTGAGTATGGATGTTAAGGAGAGGAAGGACCATTCTTGGGCAGTGCTTATAAAGTGAGTGTCCATGGGTAAAGTAGTGAAAAGATTCTAAGGAAGCAGAGAAAAACTCCCAGCTTTAGAAGGAGGAGGTACTGAACGGCTTCACCTGTGCCACAGGAGAGACTCCTGGAAAAGAAATCTCAGCTTCTGGTCAGTTCAGGGAGAATTTATGAGCCAGGAGGCAAAGGCAGCTCCGTGTGACATCAGGAGTCCCTTCTCTGGCAATTCTATTGTATCCTGGAGAGCAGAGCTCTTGGAATCCCCGGTGATGTCAATGGTGTTGTAGCAACACCAAGTGCCTTTAGGATATTCGTTCAATGCCTATACAGTTTACCTATAGACATGTTGTCAAGACTTAGGCATCTACTTGGGAGAGAGAATGGATTTCATGGAGATACCAGAGCAAGCCAGGAGGAAGCTGACCCTAGGTCTCACTGGAAAGAATGGAGAAATCAATGGTCCTGGGGAAGATGCAGTGAGTTCAGGGAAGGGTGTGGGGAGCTTTCTGGATGTGATGGGCTTGAGTCTTCCAGGGTCAATCAGGTACTGGGAGCTTCTGGGAAACAATAGGCCTATCCTGCTTCTCTGGGTATCTAAAGAGCAGACCCAGATCAAGGGTTCATGATGGTTAATATGACATAGTCAGGAATTGACAAGGATGTAGCCTTTGTGCTGGGGACCCTCTGCTCTCACTCTGAGTGGGGAAGGAGACACAGAGGATTTTTTAGATTTCAATACCATCATTGCACTTTACCCCCACTGCAGTCCTTAGGTTGTGTGCCAGCAATAACAGGGACAGTTGAGTGCCCTGGCAAAGCCTATCTTACTTTACATCATAGACACGTCAGGACTGAGGCACCAAGTAATGCTGTCTTTCAGTGACCCCCTAAGATTACTGACTTCCCAGCTGTGGGTGGCACACAGGTCTCCAGTTCAGCTTGAGAACTGTTAGATTCCTTGGACCTGGACTGAGACTGTCCCCTTCCTGCTAGCTCTAGGTGTCCTGGGCTGCTAGTGAAGATGGCTTTGTGAATCTGTTGACTATGTTCTGCCGCTGTATGGCTTCTCCATTAACATGAGACTCTGAAACATCATGCAAGTGATTTGGGCTTCCCTAAACTACCTGAGTGCTTGTGAGAGTAGCAATTATCTCCAGGCTTCTGAATGGACATGGCTTGAGGGCTCTGAAGCTTGTGCATCTTCTGTAGCTGTGAATAAGCCTTAGGAGGCTGTAACTAGGTCACCCTGTGCAGGGAGACAGGGGAAGCCAAGTAACTTCTGAGACATCCACCTCCCTATAGAAAGATGGGAGAACTGACATCCACAGAGGGAGAGACTCAAGTCTAGTCTTTCAGAACCAGCCAGGGCAAAGTCTCATCTGACAGTCACTTCCCAATCATCATTTAGTGTGTCAGGATTGACTGAGATGAGGTAGTGTGTAGGGTAGGTGGTGTCCATTGATTTCTAGAATTGGGCACTACTGAGATACCTAACCTTGTCTAACATGGTTGTCAGTGTGCTATAACATCTGAATGGACATAGTTTACCCCACATCACTCATTTCTTCTGGGGTCCACCAAGTACATTTCTGAAGCCATAGTCTAGACTTCTGGTGAATATTCAATCCAGGCTGAACATGGTACTAGCTCTTTATTTTAGGACTATTAGTTAATTCAAAAGTGTGAAGTGTGGCTCTGGGAAGGGTCTATGGTAAAGGACCCCTAATAATTCGTCCTCTTGTGCCCTTTGTCCGCCTCTCTCATGCTCTGGTCTATATTTTAATTTAAGCTGGCTGTGTCACCTTTCCTAAGGGCATGCGCATTGTCACAGGTGGCTCCAGATTAAAGAATTTGGCTTTCATGTAGCTCCAGGTGTAGTACCACAGCAGTGACACACTACATACTGTTCTCATGACTATGACACATTTGATTTTCTGTAAATGCCATTGCATATCTGTGTGTGGCCTCTCACTAGCCATTCATCTTTCTTCAAACTTTAATGCAGGAATGGCTCATCATTCTTCATGGTAGTTTTTGCTCTTATGTCTGAGAGCTCCTTTGGGAAACCCTGGTTCTTAATATCTCCAGCCTGACATGTCACTAGTTAACACACTTTTGGTATCTATGATGGCTGGAATAAATTCTGCTGAAGTTCAGAGGTAATTTTCATCAACTATGGGAATTATCTTTGTTCTGACAAGACACCCACAATCTCCCACCACACTGACAGACTTGTGCATCCTCCACAACATGCTTGTTGCTCTCAGTGTTCTGAACTTTCCTCCTCACCATCCTTACTTAGTTACCTTAGAAACCTTTGTTCCTGTGTTATTGACTAAACGTTTCATGAGTTCAATGAGCCATTTCCTGGCATGTGTTTGGAAGTGAGTCAACTTCCTGTACATGATGTAGTGAATATATCATAATGAAGCAAAAAGAGATCCCTGGGTTTGTAATGAGGAGGTGATGAAGGTTTTCTCTTGTGTTTTTGGGAAGGCTCCTGAGAAGGGCAATATGGCTTCCAGTGATTTGCAGAAGATGTAGTTTGTAGGTAGGTGAGGGCTAATGCTGGTGAATCCAATAGTTACTTCTTGGGATGAGCTTTTGTATTCTGGAGAGTCCTTGGCATTCCCTTGATGTCACCAGTGTTGTGGGAACACCAGGTGACTGTGGGGTATTCTTCCACTGCCCATAGACATGTTGGCAAGACAGAGAAGGCTGCTTGGGTGACAGAATGGAGAACAAGGGGAGACCAGAGGGAGGTGGAAGGAAGCTGGGCTTCAGTCTCAGTGTAAAACATGGAGCAATAAATGGTTCTGGGCAGGGCACAGTGAGTCCTAGTAAGGGGGTGAGGAGCTTTCTGGAGGAAGTGAAGCTTGAGCTGGGCCTTCCAGTAGTGGACCTCAGCATCTGTGAATTTCTGGGAAGCAAATGGACTTATCCCGTTTATCAGGGTTCCCTAAGAGCAGACCCAGAGTCAACAATTTCTGATGGTTAGTTTGGGAGAGCCATGAATTTTCAAACCTGAAGTGGCTTTTCTGTGAGATTCTTAATCTCATTCTGAGTGGAAAGGAAGGGCCAGCAGGAACAAAGTGGTGACTAATTAGGTGTCCTTCTCTGGGTAGGGTGTTGCTGCACTTAATCCTCATAGATTCTTTCAGTTTCCATGGGAATAGGATGCCAATAAGAAGGGAAGGATAATCCCCTGACCATCCACCAAACTCTCAGACATCCAGATACTTTGGTCCTGGATACATGTGATGAGGACTTGGTGCTGCTAAGCTCTAGGGACAATAGGACTTACCTGCACCACATCAGATAAATCTCCAAATCTACATGGCTGGACTATCTTATGCCTTCCAGGGCTGGGGTCTGCATTAGAGAGAGAGGCACATGCCTAGCCATGGTGCTTGAGGGCAGATACTTAGCTCATGGGTACCAATTTGAGGATAGCTGCCCTGCTCTTTAGGGCCCTCAGTGGGTCCCTAACATTTCTTCTTCCTCGGACTTCCTGTTGGAACTAGCATGGATTCTCCTGGTCCTATGCCATTCAAGTGTACAAGTTCACTTTGCTTTGTCTTCCTGCAGGGACTACTGGGAAGTCACCAACCCAAACCTCCACCTCCACTGAGCAGGAACAGCAGATGACAAAGTTGGAGAAACTCACCCTTCAGCGACAGAGTATAACATAGGAGCACATTGAACTGCATGGAATCCTGGGCAGTTATACAGACAAGGATTTGCAGAACAGGTAGTCATTATGTGCAGTTCTCTGCTGACCATCTTGACCCCACAAAGTATAGCTAAGCTTTCCTGAGGAATAGGAGGCTGAACCTCCAGGGTACCCTGGTGCCTAAACTACTTTTCCCGAGTGCACAGAATTTGGAACCTGGGTAGGTGTGAGATGGGGACACAGGTTATTCTTATTCATCCGAATGAAAAGCAGAGCCCGTGACCTGAATCACAGTTTAGTGATAGGGACATTAGTGTGTGAGCTCTCAACATGCATTTCAAGATGCCTTGTCAGGTGTTGGCTTGGGGGATATGCTAGGTTCTGTGAGTTTGTGATGAGTCTTTGTACTTGATCAGCAGATGAAGGCTCCTGGCAGCAGCTGGAGGGGCCTGGTCCATTCATCCATCTCAGTTTGTGTCTGGAAGGCCTGATGCTTATCATTGCTTCTCCATTGTCCTCCTCCTTATACTCTGAGGCTGTTCCAGCTCTCTGCATTTCATGGGCATCCTGACTGTACGTGGTGTGTTTGTGCATGTGGGAAATAAAGGCCTAAAGCTTTTCTTGACTCCTCCTTATACTCTGAGACAGTGCAAACTCTTTGTATTTCATGTGAATCCTGATTTTATATGGTGTGTGTGTGTGTGTGTGTGTGTGTGTGTGTGTGTGTGTGTGTGTGTGTGTTACTCCTGGGAGTCTAGAGTCTGTGGCAGGACTTGAGGATTTGCCATTTTCACATTTTCCCAGGGATAACAGTGATGACGCCAGAGAGCTCCACTTTGAGAAGCTCGGGTCTTGGCCACTTTTCTCACTTTGGTGGAACACTGGAATCCCCTGTGGAGTTTATAATGCCTTCCTGAAGTTGGGACTCCTCCCTGGAAATACTCAACGTATGCTCTGGTCCTCTGTGTATAAGGAGGAGTACCCAGGCATGATAATTCCTGTTGTAAAGACAGGAAATTGTCACCATAGGTTTCCGGTGGCACCAGTATGTGGCACAGACTCCAGGGGTCTCCTTAGAGAGATCATCTATAGCTCCAAGTCCACTGAGGGTGCTCATGCAGTCCTGGATAACTCCTTCTTCTTCTGGCCTGGGGATGATAGGAAGTTTAATAAGCACCAGGAAGTCCCAGTGTATAAGTGCCAGGCTGTGGCTTCCATGGCACTGAGGAGTCCAGAACGTAGCCTGATTCCATATGATCCTTGTGGCCTGTGTTCATGGGGTCCTTTTCTCCTGGGGCCATGCCCTACCACAGGCTGAATTCTTTTGAGATGCTGAAAAAGGAGCATAAGCAGGGATGCTGGACTTACAGAAATTGCCCATGGAGATCAGTGACGGTGTGAACAAGGTCAAACAGCTGATTGAGGAGAATGTATCCTACAGGTATGTGCCTGATTCATCTTGGGAGGGACTGATTCTGCCATGTTTCTCTTTGACTCAAAGTGAAAGCTCTGGTTCTTGCCTGTCTGCCTCTTAGCAAACAGCCTGACATGTGGTCCCTGGTCTTGTGCCTCTTGGACTCAGTTTTGCTAAGTGTGAAAAGACACTGTTCCCCTCCAAGCAATGTCCTGCCAGCTTCAGGAGCCCCTTGATAAAAAAACAAATGGTTTGCACCATGAAGGGAGTGTCAGGTATCCTAGTACCTCTGGGGCTCTGACCAGGGCTTCCCAGAGCTGGTTTCTGTGATACCTCAGTAAAACCCGCCACTCTATCCCCTACAGACAAAGAGAAGCTTAAACCAGGATTCCTAAGTGTAGATAAGAACTTAGACCCCTTTTCCCCAGGTGGCTGTATCTGCTACAGGGACTTTGGAAAACACAGTCAGGATATTCGACCAAAAGACTAAAAAGGGAGGCGGGTTAAAATAAATTATATGGTCTGTGCCTTTAGGAACTAGCCTCACAAAGAAAGGGGAGTGCTCCTTCCAACCTCCCTGCTGTGAGTGAGAGATTTGAGCCTCCCTGGAGGCTTATAAACTTAGAAAACACCTAACTTTTGCATTCTGTACCTAAAGTCTCCAGTGGCAGCTTTGGGGACACGATCTAGGCACAACAAGACCCTCACTCTATTGTCTCAAAAAGGGGGCCTTAGACAAAGATATCTCAATATAGATAGACCCAGGCCAGTTTCAAGTCCCCAGAAATGATGGTGCCAGCTCCAGGAACAAAAGAACAGAGTCAGGATGTCTGATGGTAACCAATTAACCACGAGATGCCCCTCTCTGGAGATAACATGACCAGACCCCAGAGAGGAGTTGTAAAACTCCTGACAGGGCAAACAGATAAGCTAGAATAAGATAAAGTCCAGGCCCGGGAAAAACTGGACCAATCAAGGATGGACCCGTACTAACCCCCTCCCCTCTAAGAAATTTTATGGGTTTTGCCTATAAAAACTAACTTCCCCAAGAAAGAGTAACTCTTCTCTGCCTCACTTGAGATGGCTTGAGATGAGTTCCCTGTCATGACTTGTAACAGATAAACCTTGCTTTTGCATTCTGGTATGCTCATCCTTGGTGGTCTCTCTGGGGGTTACGATCTGGGCACAACAGTTTCCATGGTAGCCATAGACAGAATTGATTCTGGTTGGGCCTTCTTCTCTCCTTCTGACAGTGTTTGCCCTCTACCTGCTGATGCTTTCCCAATGTCATGAACAGTTAAGTACAGGTGTGGGCTGTACCCTGTTCTCAGAGGCACAGGATCCCTTTTGGCATCAGGGTTTTCAGACGTATTTTGAATCTTTCTGGAATTTGGCTACTCTCTGGATTTGGCCTGTATCTAAGTGATGCTGGCTTGGCTACTGAGAACTCCATTTGAGGGCTGTCTTTGAGTCTGGGACTTTTCAAGGCGGGTGGTCCTTGGAGGTAATATTGGCAAAGGAGGCTGGCTGGGTCTCACCATGTTTTGGTGTTTGTTCAGTTACCTCCACAGCCAGGTCCTCCGAGACTGACTGAGCTGAAGGAAAATGTACATGTTTTGAGACTGAAGAACAGACTGCCGTGGAAGGAGCAGATTGAACTGCAAGAGTCCTGTGAGGAGCTGAAGAGGCTCTTGTAGGAGGCTCATGAAATGATCTGTGACTCTTCTGCTGAGCAGCAGCAGGTAGGATGAGGCAGCGGGGGCAGGTGCCCACCTTCCAACCATAAACACAGAGACACCCATATAACCATCCACCCATCCATCCAGACTCCCACCTACATATCATCCAAGTGTTGATTTCTGTGATCATTCCCAAGTATTTCTGGAGAGTTTTCCTCTTGCAAGAATCTGGATAATTGACAAGCAACCCCTCCTGCTCTGCTAGAAGATGCAGTACGTTGAGAGAGCTGGGTCAGTCACATATCACACACCTACATGTCATTGTGATCAGAGGGCTGCTGTGCAGGGAGCTCCTTAGGGAACAGCACAAAGCTTTCATTGATGATATCAGTGGCCTGTGGCTCATTTGCTTTGCAGGGGTCATGTGAGATCACAGGTAGGAAGGAGCCTTCAAGGACTAGAGTCCAGTGCCAGTGCCAAGTGAGTGGTTCTCATTGTCAACGTTTTGGGTGGCATGTGGTCTTCTCCTTTCTTCCTGCATCCCAGTGTGCTCTCTTCCTTTTGCCAAGCTCTTGGTTCAAAGTGACAGAAGCCTGAGTACCACCTTGTCAGCCCTTTTTCTAGGCATGGTGCTGGACAGTTCTCTCATCCTGGAGCTTCCAGTCTGGAGCTGACTGGATGACCATAGATGTGGGAGGACTTTGACAGGCTGAGGGTTGGGGTGACAGATTTGAAGCTTCAAGAAAACATTTTCTCCTATCACCTCAACATAGTGTGAATAACTTGTGTGTTCTCCTAGAAATTTTTAGTCCCCAAAGGATGGATAGCAGTGTTGTGGGTCTCAGTTGAAACACCTGATGTGCATATTTTAAATCAACTGTTCCTACAGCATGATGTCCTCGCCATTGTTTTCTGCTCACTTCCTATTTCTGTGGTCTGTGTGTGATCTATGCAGGCCTGTGTAAATGTGTACATCGGTTTGTAGGTTCAGAGGCTACATAATGAAATCCCATGTTGTCATCTGTTGCTCACTCCCTTATTCTCTTAGAACCCAGGTTTTCACTGAACCTGAAATTTTCTGTTTGGTCTAATCTGGCTCCCAGCTCTCTTTGGATCTCCTGTCCTCCAAGGTAGACCTTCTGTCTTGTTTTGTCTTATCCAATGTTACAAGTTTAAATTGCTCAGAAAGAGGAAGGACGTATTTGCTTTCTCTTTTGTTTATTTCCTTTTATTGTTTTATACCAATGTGTTTACTAATAAATAACAAAACCAAGCAATGCAGCTATTTTAACAATAAACAGCAGGCTTCTTTCCTTTCACTGCCCAGAGCTAACACCACAGGAAATGTCTGGTTTGTCTCTGGCTTCTCATCAGAAAATCCCACAGTGCATCTCCTTGCTGACATTGTGTTGCTGACTATATCATGTGCATGGCTGTGTCTCAGAACAGATTCCCTCTCATAGTTGTGCAGAGTGCTGGGTTCCTGAAAAGCATGGCAGGTGATGTCACTGGCCTCCTTCTGACTACCATTGGGCTGAATTCATATCATATGCACTGTCTTCTGTTGACAACTTCCTGGGTGTTGACCATGGGTCACTTTCTTTCTCTTGGGCTATCAAGGTCATCTGTGGAGGAGCCAGGATAAGTTTAGTGAAGAGACTATAAGGGGTGAACTTGGAACCTCTGGGATCAGGGGGTTTTGTGATGGATAAAGTTTATTCAAAGAAAAGTTAAGTGCAGGCTGGGGTAGCAGTGCCTTGCTGGGTCTAAGAGCCTTGTAGACAGCATAGAGGACCCACTACCTCTATATGAATCAGAAAAGGTGCTGCAAGGCAGCAATCCTCTCTCACTGACCATACTTGCTTCAGGAAGTATTTGTGTGTGTGTGTGTGTGTGTGTGTGTGTGTGTGTGTGTGTGTGTGTTGGGGGTGTGGTATGTGTGTGTTATGATTTTCTGTGCATCTCTGTATGTGTGTGTGTGAACTTCTATATGTGTGTTTGTGTCTGAATACTGTCTATTGCTTGCACAGTAGTGCTCCTTTGTACGTGTGTATGTGACCATGTGGGTGAGTGTGTATGTGTATGTGTGCCCATGTTTCCTTATGTATAGGGGTAAGTATTAGAGTGTGTTTGTGAGTACAGGTGCTTATATGTGCAAGTGTGTGTTTGTATGTGTGGAATTGTAACTTCATGTGTGTGTGTGTTTCTGCATATTTGTATGTTCACTTACTCATCTTTAATGATGATGGAGTTCAACTTTGTTGAAAAAGTACTGTGCCCACTCACTTGGTATCCATCTAATATTGTATGCTGCTGCCCATCTTTCTGCATGTCCACCTTGTTCACTAGGCAAAGGGACACAAAAACTACTGCAACTCAATGGTTTTCAGGTATTTGTAGAGGCAAAAATATTTATCTGCACAGAAATCCTTGGAGCAAATCAAAGGAATGTGGTAGATTAAGGTGAGGAGGCAAATCAAGGTGTCTGAGAGGCAGGATAGGTTTGTGTCTCTTCTCTGCTCTGGGTGAATGGTGACTGTAAACTCAATGGTCAGGTGACTTGCTGTGTCTTCTCTGTATCCTGTTTTGTCCTCATCCACATTGCCTGCTACCATTTGCTTTTCCCCTTTCCATAACCTTGGCTCAGTTAACCTTTGCCTTGGAGCTTGGGCTGCATGTTAGTCCTTGAGAGATTCTGACTTGCAGTGTGCTTCCAGCTGCATCTCAGTCCAGCAGAAGTCCCCTAGCCATGCTGTGGTTTGAGAATGGGGCTATCGCAGTGTACCCCACTTAGGCTCCTTAGGGTCTAAATCACTCCCCATGTGCTGTGTCTGTAACACTCGGTAACTGCTTTTCTTCAAGGTTGATTCCTCTGAGTTCAAATCAGCCTTATGGAGGGTTTGGAGAAATGAGGACCCTCAGACATTGCTGGTAGTGTAAAATGGTACAGCACAGTGAGAAGCTACACACAAGTCTTCAGAAAGTTGAACTGCAATCCCCAGGTGACCCAGTGATGCCAGAATATGAAGTAGGTGTCCACAGAGAAGCTAGGGGACCTGAGGGTTTTTTTCAGCATTCCTGAGAGTAGCCTCATGATGCCCATCATTCAAAGAGTGAAAAAGTATAATGTGGTCAGGCTCTTTCATGGAATATTCTTCAGCATGAAATAATACATAAAATCATTTGGCACTGATTTAGTCAGTCATTTGTTACTCAAACAAATCCCTGGCACAATCGCCTCAAAGGAAGGAACTGTTTCTTTTGGATCCTGGTTACGGAGATTTTCTAGTTTCCTGAGCTCTTTGCTTTTGGTCCAAAGTGAGACAACCTGTGGTACAGGGAGCCCCTTTTGAAGGAAGTTGCTCAATTTGGGGGAACTGGGAAAGAATGAACAAGCCCAGAGGGGTAGTCCACGACCATCCAGTAGTCCTTTGCTGGGGAACATTCCTATACTGCACAGCCTGGGGAACTTCCTAAGCAGGGTTAGTTAATGGACAGGGACCCCAGAGGGCCACCTGTCTGTGCATTAGGTTGCAAATAGGCTCTCCACTGACTGAACTGCCTCTCTCCCATGTTCACTGTCTTCTCTCTTTTAACAGGTTTATCTTTTCATTAGTATCCCTGGTGGTTGCTCCTTATGTTAGTATTAACTGTGGAGCTAAACATGTTACTGCATTACAGTGTGCTTGTATGTATGCATACATGTACTTGTGTCTGTTCATGAATTTATGTGTGTGCATGTGAGTGAGCCAGCCTCTACTGAGAACATAATGTTCTAATGAACAGGATCAAGAAAGCCTGGATGAGCGGCAGAGACATAAAGGCCCGGCGGCTGCAGAGGTAGACAGGCCCGGCGGCGGAGACAAGCAGACGCAGGTAGACCCGTGGCGGCAGCCAACAGGGACATATAGGCCCGGTGGCGGCTCCCAGAGGTAGACAGGCCCGGCAGCAGTGACAAGCAGAGGCAGGTAGGCCCGCAGCTGCAGCTGACAGGGACATACAGGCCCAGCGGCGGACCGCAGAGGTAGACAGGTCCGGCAGCTTGGAACAGGGACGCCTCTAACCCCAACACCTGGGGAAGGAGCTATCTCCATGAGACAGAACCAGAATGAATCTGAACACTCCGTCTGAGGACAACCCAGGGCCCAGCTGCTGATCCTGTGAAACCCAACAACTTGGAGGTATTGGTGAGACTACCCCAGCCTCAGCTGAAATCCATCCAGGAGAGAATTCAGATCCCTACAGTTTGAAGTCTGAAGAAACAAGATCAGCTGAGGAGTTGACGAATGAACAAAACGTGACCTGGGAACACAGAAGAAGGTGCTGCCCAGCCACCAAACCAGATCACCAGAATCGTAAGTATATACTTCACTGACTGAGATCAGCTGCCCCTGAAGAAACAGCCCAATAGCACCAATTTAACCAAGAACTCCTACTAAACCAAGACTAAAAATTAGAACAAGAGAGGCACTCTCAGACACAGACACCACCTGCACCGAGCAGAGAAAGAGATGAGTAGACGCCAGTGCAAAAATACAGGCAACAACATAAAGACCTATATGGCAACATCAGAATGTAGTGATTCTACACCTGCAAGACCTGAACATACCAAGACAGAAGAAACAGAAGAAATCAACCCTAAAAATGACTTTAAGAAGATGATAGAGGCCCTTAAAGAAGAAATAAAACATTCCCTCAAAGAGGAAATAAAAACTCCCCTTAAAGAGGAAATGAAAAACTCCATTAAAGAAGAAATAAAAACTTCCCTTAAAGAGGAAATGAAAAACTCCATTAAAGAGGAAATGAAAAACTCCCTTAAAGAAATGGAAGAAAAAACGAACAAAAAATGGGAAGAAATCAAAGAAAGCCAAGAAAAAGCAATTAAACAGATGAAAGAAACATTCCAAGATCTGAAAAATGAATTTGAGATAATAAAGAAAATACATGCTGAGGGAATGCTGGAAATAGAAATCCTGACTAAATGAACAGGAACTACAGAAACAAGCATAACCAACCGATTGCAAGAGATGGAACAGAGAATCTCTGACACTGAAGACACAATAGAGAAAATAGTTTCGTCAGTCAAAGAAAACACCAAAGACAAAAAAGTTGTAACACAAAACGTCCAGGAAATTTGGGACACCATGAAAAGACCAAACCTAACAATAATAGGGATAGAAGAAGGAGAAGAATACCAACTCAAAGGCACAGAAAATATATTCAACAAAATCATAGAAGAAAACTTTCCTAACCTAAAGAAAGAAATACCTATGAAGATACAAGAAGCTTACAGAACACCGAATAGACTGGATTCAAAAAAAAAGTCCCCTTGCCACATATTAATCAAAACACTAAACACACAGAACAAAGAAAAAATATTAAGAGCTGCAAAGGAAAAAGACCAAGTAACATATAAAGGCAAACCCATCAGAATAACACCAGACTACTCAATAAAGACTATGAAAGCTAGAAGATCATGGACAAATCTTATGCAGACACCAAGAGACCACGGATGCCAACCCAGACTATTATACCCAGCAAAACTCTCAATCACCATAGGCGGAGTAAACAAAATATTCCAGGATAAAACCAGATTTAATCAATACCTGTCCACAAACCCAGCCCTACAGAAAGCACTAGAAGGGAAAATCCAACCCAAAGAAGCTAAACACATCCATGAAAAATCAAGCAATAGATAATCCCACACCAACATACACCAAAGAAGGACAACACAACACAACCACAAAAAATAACAGGAATTAACAATCACTGGTCATTAATATCCATCAATATCAATGGTCTCAACTCACCTATAAAAAGACACAGGCTAACAGAGTGGATAAGAAAACAGGACCCATCCATCTGCTGCATACAAGAAACACACCTTAACTTCAAAGACAGACACTACCTCCGAGTAAAGGTCTGGGAAAAGGCTTTCCAAGCAAATGGACCTAAGAAACAAGCTAGTGTAGCTATCCTAATATCTAATAAAATAGACTTCAAACTAAAATCAATCCAAAGAGATCCGGATGGACATTACATGTTTATCACGGGAAAAATCCACCAAAATGAAGTCTTGATTCTAAACATTTATGCTCCAAATACAAAAGCACCCACATTCATAAAAGAAACACTACTAAAGTTTAAAACGCACATCAAACCCCACACATTAGTAGTGGGAGATTTTAACACACCACTCTCACCAAAAGACAGATCTACCAGACTGAAACTTAACAAAGAAATAAAGGACCTAACAGATGTTATGACTCAAATGGACTTAATAGATATCTACAGAACATTCCATCCTAACACAAAAGAATATACCTTCTTCTCAGCACCCCATGGAACCTTCTCAAAAATTGACCACAAGCTTGGACACAAAACAAATCTCAACAGATACAAAAAAATTGGAATAACCTCCTGTATTTTATCAGACCACCATGCCTTAAAGTTAGACCTCAACAACAACAAAAATTATAGAAAACCCAAAAAACTTATGGAAACTGAATAATGCCTGAAACATCAATGGGTCAAGGAAGAAATAAGAAAGAAATTAAAGATTTCCTAGAATTCAATGAAACTGAAAGTACAACATTCCCAAACTTATGGGACACTATGAAAGCAGTGCTAAGAGGAAAATTCATAGCTCTAAATGCACACATAAAGAAGATGGAGCAATCCCATACCATTGAATTAACAGCACAACTGAAAGCTCTAGAACAAAAAGAAACAAACTCACCCAGGAGAAATAGACGCCAGGAAATAATCAAATTGAGGGCTGAAATCAACGAAATAGAAAACAAGAGAACAATACAAAAAATCAATGAAACAAAGAGTTGGTTCTTTGAAAAAATCAACAAGATAGACAAACCCCTAGCCAAATTAACCAAAAGGCAAAGAGAGAGCACCCAAATTAACAAAATCAGAAATGAAAAGGGAGACATAACAACAGACAACGAGGAAATCCAGAGAATCATCAGATCATACTTCAAAAACCTGTACTCCACAAAAATGGAAAACCAGGAAGAAATGGACAATTTTCTGGATAAATACCACATACCAAAATTAAATCAAGACCAGATAAACCATTTAAATAGACCAATAACCCCTAAAGAAATAGAAACAGTCATCAAAAGTCTCCCAACCAAAAAAAGCCCAGGAACAGATGGTTTCAGTGCAGAATTCTACCAGATTTTCAAAGAAGAACTAATACCAACACTCTTCAAAGTGTTCCACACAATAGAAACAGAAGGAACACTACCAAACTCTTTTTATGAGGCTACAATTACCCTGATACTGAAACCACACAAAAATGCAACACAAAGAGAGCTACAGACCAATCTCCCTCATGAACATTGATGCAAAAATACTCAACAAAATATTGGCAAACCAAATCCAAGAACACATCAAAACAATTATCCATCACGACCAAGTAGGATTCATCCCAGGGATGCAAGGATCGTTCAACATACGAAAATCAGTCAATGTAATACACCATATAAACAAACTGAAAGAAAAAAAACCACATGATCATCTCCTTAGATGCTGAAAAGCCTTTGACAAAATCCAACACCCCTTCATGATAAAGGTCTTAGAAAGATCAGGAATACAAGGAACATTTCTAAACATAATAAAAGCAATTTATAGCAAGCCAACAGCAAACAGCAAATTAAATGGAGAGAAATTCAAAACGATACCACTAAATTCAGGAATAAGACAAGGCTGTGCACTCTCCCCATATTTATTCAATATAGTAGTAGAAGTTCTAGCTAGAGCAATAAGACAACAAAAGGAGATCAAAGGGAAACAAATTGGAAAGGAAGAAGTCAAACTTTCACTATTTGCAGATGATATGATAGTATACATAAGTGACCTCAAAAACTCTACCAGGGAACTCCTACAGCTGATAAAATCCTTCAGTAAAGTGGCAGGATACAAGATCAACTCAAAAAAATCAGTAGCCCTTCTATACACAAATGATGAAAGGGCTGAGAAAGAAGTCAGAGAAACATCACCCTTTACAACAGCCACAAATAATATAAAATACCTTGGGATAACACTAACTAAACAAGTGAAGGACCTTTTTGATAAGAACTTTAAATCTCTAAAGAAAGAAATTGAAGAAGATATCAGAAAATGGAAGGATCTCCCATGCTCATGGATAGGTAGGATTAACATAGTAAAAATGGCAATCTTACCAAAAGCAATCTACAGATTCAATGCAATCCCCATCAAAATCCCAACACAATTCTTCACAGACTTGGAAAGAAAAATACTCAACTTCATATGGAAAAACAAAAGACCCAGGATAGCTAAAAGAACCCTATACGATAAAGCAACCTTTGGAGGCATCACCATCCCTGACCTCAAACTCTACTATAGAGCTATAGTAATAAAAACAGCTTGGTACTGGTATAAAAACTGACATGTGGACCAATGGAATTGAATTGAAGACCCTGACATTAATCCATGCACATATGAACACCTGGTTTTTGACAAAGGAGCCAAAACTATACAATGGAAAAAAGAAAGTATCTTAAACAAATGGTGCTGGCATAACTGGATGTCAATATGTAAAAGATTACAAATAGATCCATATCTGTCACCATGCACAAAACTCAAGTCCAAGTGGATCAAAGACCTGAGCATAAATCCAGTTACACTAAACTTAATAGAAAAGAAAGTAGGAAGCACTCTTGAACGCATTGGCACCGGAGACCATTTCCTAAATAAAACACCAACAGCACAGACCCTGAGCACAACAATTAATAAATTGGACCTCTCAAAATTGAGAAGCTTTTGCAGGGCAAAAGACACAGTCAATAAGACAAAAAGACAGCCAACAGAATGGGAAAAGATCTTCACCAACCCCACATCTGACAGAGGATTGATCTCCACAGTATATAAAGAACTCAGGAAACTAGACATCAAAATACTGAACAGTCCAATTAAAAAATGGGCTAAAGAGCTAAACAGAGAATTCACAAAACAAGAACTACAAATGGCTGAAAGACATTTAAAGAAATGCTCAACATCCTTAATCATCAGAGAAATGCAAATCAAAACGACTCTGAGATACCACCTTACACCTGTCAGAATGGCTACGATCAAAAACACCAATGACAACCAATGTTGGAGAGGATGTGGAGCAAAGGGAACACTCCTCCACTGTTGGTGGGAATGTAAACTTGTACAACCACTGTGGAAATCAGTATGGCGGTTTCTCAGAAAATTAGGAATCGAACTACCTCAAGACCCAGCCATCCTACTCTTGGGCAAATACCCAAGGAATGCTGATTCATACCATAAAGATACATGCTCAGCTATGTTCATAGCAGCACTATTTGTAATAGCCAGAACCTGGAAACAACCTAGATGCCCGTCAACGGAAGAATGGATGAAAAAAAAATGTGGTACATATACACAATGGAGTACTACTCAGCAGAAAAAAACAATGACAGCATGAAATTTGCAGGCAAATGGATGGAACTAGAAAAAATCATCCTGAGTGAGGAGACCCAAACCCAGAAAGACAAACATGGTATGTACTCACTCATAAGTGGATTCTAGATATAAAATAAAGAACAATCAGACCACAACCCATAGAACCATGGAGGATATATATATATATATATAGCATGGAGGTCCCTAGGACGACTGTGGCTTATAATAAATTTTGGTTTTACTCAATTATTGAAAGAGAGAGAGAGAGAGAGAGAGAGAGAGAGAGAGAGAGAGAGAGAGAGAGAGAGAGCCTGGATGAAAGATGGAAGGGACTGCTGAAGCAGAAGGAGCTGGTCACCCAGCAAGAGGACTTGGCAGAAAAGCTGCAACATCACTTCAGTGTCTCTGAGATGAGGTAGGAGCCCAAGCTGTTCTTTTGGAATTCCTACCATCTGAATAGTTCCAAGTCACAGCAAGAGAAAGAACGCCTCAGGATATTGTATTGGCCCAGCCAACAAGAACCTCACTAGGAAACACTATGCTTGATCTTTAGTGTTTCTGGGGTTGTGTACCCCTTATTCCCATCTGAGCTCTCTGGAATCTTCTCAGTTCCCGTTGTGTCTCCCCACAAATCTCCCTATGGCAGTCCTCAACCTAGCAGAAGGAGGGTTAGTTGTGGAGGACAGTGTGTTCATTCCTGGGATTTTATTTTCCTTCCAGAACATCACCTTTAGAGAGAAGCTCCTGCCTTTGGGCATATCTGCATGCAGCACACTCCTGCAGATTACAGGCTTTCTGCAGTGTGCATCTGTTTCCTGTGAGGAGATTTTTTTCCATTGTAAGAAGATTTAGGAGTTGAGGAGTTGAACCGAGGCCAGTTTCTGTTCTTTAGCAATAATCAGATCCTTCACTGCCTTTATTTTGTAGGCTCCCCTAGAGAGTCTACATTCAGTTTCTCAGGTTGCTCACATTCACCTGTATGTAATCAGACTCATGTACCCATGCCCTGAACAGTTACTCAGACATTGCTACATTGTTAATTTTTTTTTTTTTTGCAAAATGATATATTTAGAAAACTGGAGAAATGTGTCGATTTTCTTGCCCAGCACAGTGTATTTCTCAGTTCATCTTCTGGTGGATTTTAAAAGCTGAGAATAAAATCCAGGCCCAGGTGCACTCTGACCCTTCTCCCTTAGGAAATGCAGGGAATGACCTGAGCTGAAAGGTCATGCTGGACTGTCCCGCTGACTAGAGCTGGTTCAGGCTGAAGAGCTGACATGGTAGGTCCCCACCAGGCCTGTTCCCTAACTGACTTCCTCCTCTAGGTTAGAACATCTCCAGTCTGAGTTTGAACAGGCCACAGCCCAGGAAGAGAGCCTCCTGCAGGCAGAGCTGCTGCAGCAGGAGCACTAAGTCTCACAGGCAAGTGAGACACTATTGCATCCCATCCCCAGCAACCACGGCATTGGTGGGAGACTGGGGGCTCTTGACCTCGGCTTCCAGTTTTGATTTTGTCTGGTCTGTGGCCCAGCCAGGCTGCTCCTGGGTCTGATTTCCTTTCCTGCTCATATAGCAGATCTTGGGAGAACTGAGGAGGACAAAGAAGCCACAGATGCCTTGAACCTATGACATTCTGTACTCTCTGATCAAGGCCTCCTCCTCAGAAGACACTCCTTTAGAGCTGTGAACTCTCCAGTAAGGAAAATACCAGCTGTCTTCCAGGAGATCCAGCCACAATCAGATCCATGTGTCTGTTGACTTAGTACTCCTAAAGAAAAGAAAGCATCAAAAATGAGCTTGAGACACAGAAAACCTGAGCCAAGAATTACTGAGAACCCTGACATTCAATAGCAAGTGGCCCCTGTGAGGGATATTACAACATGGAGGGAAGAGATGTGGTGAACAAGACATTTTCTGACAGTTTAATGTCGATGGCTTTGGCAAGCTGACTGAGTTCTCAGCCCTCCCTATGTGGTGTGAAATGTGTCATGGAAGATTGTGTTGGTGTCAAGATTTTGCATTAGACCACACC
The DNA here is from genome assembly GCF_004664715.2 of Peromyscus leucopus. Taxonomy (NCBI): domain Eukaryota; kingdom Metazoa; phylum Chordata; class Mammalia; order Rodentia; family Cricetidae; genus Peromyscus; species Peromyscus leucopus. The sequence goes on along the minus strand of NC_051070.1, from coordinate 114,238,301 downwards.
CAAAAGTATCATATTTCATTCTCCAGTAGAGTATTGAAGCTGAGTCCATGTCATGCACAATTGTTGCTGAAGATAATGCACCAAAGGGATCTCCACTGTCAATCAATCCCCGTGTTAGACATTTTTTCTTGATATGTGAAGTGAGGGGGTATTCTTCAGTTTCACAGCCTAGCCTGAAGTGACTGGTCCTGAGAAAGGATTTACAGAAGACATCTGAGTCATCTTTGATGTTCATGGGCACTCAGATGCTGCCCATGGATTTGTTGGGTCTCCAGTAAGCACAGAAGTGTCTGAAAGAATCAAATAGTGACCAAGACATTACAGGATTAGCAGCGTGTGATAATTTATCAAAATATTCCCATAGGGGCACAAAGTTTGCTCTAGAAAATGTCTCATCCTTAGTCTCTGTGAGAATTTGACCTACAACCCCAAAGGAGGCATGGATATACTAGCTTTGAAAAGGCTTTTCACAATTGCTGACTGCCTTCCTTCCATGTTTCCAAGGCCAGCCACAGACTGTAGGTCTGTGCTGCTAACTGTTCAGCAAGAGAATGCTGCTGACTTAATTTTTTTTTTTGTTTGGTTTTTGGTTGGGTTTTGTTTGCTTTGGGTTTTTTGTTATGGTTTGAGCTTTTGCTATTTATTTGTTCTTTCTTTTGTTCTTGTTATTTGGGTATTTTGCTAAGGATATTCACTGTTTATTGACTAATCTCTTTAAGCCCATATTGAGTAATATTACTGTATTTTTATTAATAAGAAAGTGATTTTGAACTTTTCTGTCTTAGAAGCAATATCTTTGGTCAGGTGTGATGTCTCACTGTAGTAAGCCCCAGAATCTCTTGTAACATCAGATCACTTGTGTGCCCAGCTTAAGCTACAACAGTGGGTTCTCAGGCAGCCAGGGCTACACAGGGCTTTGGATGTGGATGGTGTTGTTAACTCCATGGATTCCCATTGCATAATGGAAAAAGTATCCATACTGTATCCTTGTGGTCATATATTTATCCACCCTAGCTATAGCATTCTGTATACCCATTTCAGGATGTGATCATGTGCACCACATTAATTAGAAACACAACAGTATTGCTGTAAAGCCCCTCAGGAAATGAAAACATTTACTAAAGGAGTATTAAAGAAATCCATGGCCTGCTTGCCACCTGGGGCCATGATGATATCCATGCCTGGTCTGCTGCCAAGGGCCATGTCCTGTCCATGGCCCTGACAAAGCTGTGGGAGTCTCTGTTGACACCCATGCATCCTCTACCAGTGAGGGCCTGGCAGCCACCTGCAGTCCTGCCACCACCTGGGACCATGTTGGTGTTAAAGGGATATGCTTCCAAGTGGACATATGTGTCTTAGAAGCCTGTGCTGCCACCTAGGACCATAATGAAATCAGGGCTGGAGCTATTACTGAGGAGCATGTCTGGGTCCATGGCCCTGCCACAGACTTGGTCTATGTTGATGTCAGTGGCTCCTGTTACTACTGAAGACAGGATAGGGACGCAAAGAATTAACACACTCTTCGCTGGCCTCAGCACTAGTGAGTTCTGGTCCTGCCCCTCACCCACTGCAGTACTAGGGAGAGTGGGTTCTGCACCTGGACTGAGCAGCACAGTAGAGCTGACCCTGTTGGTTGTGGTGTCAGTGAGCCGCCTCTGAGGTTGTGAGAGCAGAAGAACTGAGTCTACCCACTTCTGCCTTGTGTTGGCCAGGGTAAGGAAAAGATGCCTGCCTCACCTGAGCAAATGCCACCTGCAGCTGGTGGGAGAGTGGGAATCTGGGGCTTGAGAACAGAAGAGCTGGGTCAGCCTCTCACCAACTGCAGCAATTGGGTTTGTGGGCCTGGCACATCATCTCAGCAAAACACTAGGGCTGTCCCTTTGCTGAGTGTGGGTAAGTCAGATTCGAGTGCATGAGGAAAGGACAATTGGCCTCTCTCCATTCTGCCCATTGCATGGGGTGCAGTAGGTGGGACAGTGCTGGAGAGCTTGCCTGGGTGTGGAAGATGAAGGAAAGCTGGCAGCCTGACCATCCCAAGTAAACCCCAGCCCAGAACCATGGCTATGACTTATCCCACCCTACCATCTTCTTTATCCATGGACTGCTGGAGCAGGTAAAGGGCCCAGTTCTGAAGAGCTAAAGCTGCTGGATCTCTATGACACAAGGCATCATTAGTATATCCAAGAAGAGTACAAATGAAGGTCCATCATCTATAGTGTGGAGAAGCCAGAGAGGCCTGGAACACTTACAAGAAAAGATGTATGGACTAAAGGGTACACTGTGTAACTCGCTGGGTCACACTAAAACTTCCTTGCCAAAACTTTGTTTGTTTTTAAATTTGGGTTTTCAGTTTTCCTTTTAAATTTTGTTTTGTTTTCGGGGAGTTTCAAAGGCAGAGCTCAGGTGTGAAGGAATGGATAAGGGGAAGAGTTAGATTGGAATGCATGATGTGAAACCAACAGAGAATAATAAAATGTTTAAAATAAAAAAGAAATTAGGAAAACCAGAGCTATCTGCCCATGGTTTCCCTGGAATATAGTATCAATGATAACCAGACTGCAGACATAATGAATTACAAGATATGTTGGGCCTTTTTTTTTTTTTTTTTTTTTTTTTTTTTGGTGCTTTTGTCCTTAACTATGAATTGGTGCAATTTTTTTTAAAGATTTATTTCTTTTATTTATATCTATGGGTGTTTTGCTGCCGCAGGGCTGTACACCATGTGCATGCAATTTCACCAGAGGCCAGAAGAAGGCATCAGATTCCATCTGAACCTGGAAGTAAAGAGGATTTTCAGCTGCTCTGTTGGTCCTTTGGGAGAGAAACTACTCAAAATGGAGGAGCCATCTCTCCAGATCCTGCACTTGACTTTTGTCCATTTAGTTATGTATGCTGTGTTAGTTTGAATGAATCAGCCCCAACCATTTCAGGAGACCAGTAGGGACAAGCATATGATGTAGGCATTGTAATTGTCTTAGGATGCCAGGCATTCATGCAAGGCATTGGTGGGTTCAAGATCCTGCTCCAGCATCACTTATTGTCAGGGTTAGACCAGATCTCCCACATCTCATCGTGGATGACAATGCAGATTAGGGCCATCTGATGAAATGCAGAATTGAGAAGACACTCCTGGTGGTGGAGGTGTCGTTAGCCCTCTTGATGCTGTAGCTAAGCAGTGTTGGGAGTAAGCTTCACACCAGCCAGTGTGGATAGAGCCTGCAGCAAAAGTGACATGCCAGTCATGAGGAGCATGTCTGTACAAGGTTAGGAAAGGAGAGGGATGGTTGATGGTGCTCTTTAACCACAGCTGATCTCACTGTGTACTGAGGAAGGGTTTCTTCCAGATGAGTGCTTTATTTCGGTGAAGCTCCACTGAACTGGATTTGATTTCTGAGACAGAGAATCAGAGAGTTAATGTGTGGAGGAAGTAATCCTGTGGGATAACAAACTGGTGTTGTCAAACAAGGGTAGAAAGAATCTACACTTTATGAATAAAGACCATAAACACACAGAACATCAATACAGTTACAAAGCTCATCAATTCCATGGATGATGTGATCAGCTGGAGAGACGGCTCAGTGGGCAAAGGTAACTAACTGCTCCTAAGCCTACAGACCTGAGTTCCTTCCCTAGGACTCACATGATTGAAGGAGAGAACAAACCTCTGAGAAATTGTCCTCTGAGCTTAGTACAAGTGTAGGTACATGGTCATGGACCACAATAGCTAAGCCTTTCTATTCCTAAGGCTTCCAATTCCTCTCACTTATCCTAGAATCTCTCCATCTGAGGCACTCTTTTAATTATATTACTTTGCATTCCATTTGAGAGATTTGGGACATTTGCTATTTTACTCTTGTTGCTGAGATGTTATAAGAACCAAGAAGGCTGACACCAAAGCACCACCTGAAGAATGGTTAAGGGAAGTTCGGCACTGGGAATTTGTGACATAGCTGAGACACAAACTGCTCTAGAATGTCTTCTCTACATGCCTGGTGTATTAGTCAGGGCTTACTAGAGTAACAGAAGTTATAAACTGAAGCTCTCTATATCTAGAAGGGGGATTCATTTTAGAATGACTTTCAGGCTATGATTCAGCTGATACAATGATGGCTGGCTATGATGGAAAGTCCAATAATCCGGTAGATGCTTAGTCTACAAGACTGGATGTCTCTACTGGTATGCAATGTATGCTGGAATCTTAAAGAAGTAGAGCTCTAATGTCAGTGCTTGTTAGCTCTAATGCTAACAAGGAGAGAGCAAGCAGAGAAAGTGTAGAAGCTTCCTTCCTCCATGTCGTCCTATAGGCTTCCAGCAGGAATGGTCCAGATTACATCTGGATTAAAGATATGAATTAAAGTTGTGACTTCCTACCTCAAAGATCCAGACTAGAAGCAGATCTTCCTACTTCTAGTAGGTAAAGCAGAAATTAAGCAGAAATCTCCCATAGGTGTGCCCTATATATTTTGGTTTTAGTTAATACCAGATGTATTCATGTTGACAACTAAGATTAGCCAACACAGTAGTATCCCCTCTTCACTAATATTCACGAGCAAATGGCTCCCTTACAGAGTGAAAGGAAGGAGTGACAATAATCAAAAGGTACATCTGAGTCAGCTGTAGAGCCTATGGTTATGATGACTTTTATTGGCCTCTTTATGGCCATGGTTGGCTGAAATAGGAAAAAATACCTGTCTCTAGTTTCTTGGGTAGTAGGGGATGAGCTAGAAACCCAGTTACAAGTCTCTGGCCTTTCTATACAATTGGAGAGTAGACATTGAAATAAATGTGATGTGTCTGGTAGTAACTGTGGTGGAAAGGGGTCCAAGAGGGACAAATGGGTCTCTTTAAAGAGAACAGGTGAAAGGCCTCTCACAGCAAACATACTGGACCTGTCAGAAAGAGTGGGGTTCCTCAGGCCATGGGAATATGGACTTTAAATCCTCCAGACTCCTTCTTGCTCATTCCATGTATCCTGAAAAGGAAAGACAAAAAAGAAAAAAAAACCACAAAAAAACCAAAAACTCTCTTAAACAGCAGGGCCCAGGGAAGACTTCTGTGGGGTCTTTATTGTATATATCAGGTAGAAATCATCAATTGTTTTCAAAGCAAAATTGGTTTTTTAGGATTTGAAGTTTACTGAGGGTCAAAGAGACAGGATTGGAGACAGCAGCAATAGGAAACAAACCATACTCCAGAGTGAAATCATGTTACAGAGGTCACCACTGATGCTACCATGATGAGTGTGAGCACTGCAGTGTGTCTCCAAGAATAATGACAATAGACAATGTGCCTGGTGCTGCTTTAGAAGCTTTCAACATCCATGGCTCTGAAAATGGAATGCAGCCTTCCCCAAATCATCAAACAGAATAGACTCCTCCATTTCTCTAGAACATAAGCTCTGACATTAATTGCTGACTCAGTCTTGTATTTGGGACCTAGCTTCTGTAGTAAGAGGTTGGGTTTCTGATAAGAACTCCTCCACCAAAACACTGGAAGGGTGGTCAAAGGTACTGTCAGCCAGCAGCCCCTCCCCATGTCCATCTGTAGCCTCCAGAACGGGCTTCAATAGTCTAATTTACCAACTTTTCCTTTGTGGCTTGGGCTTATTTTCACTCATTATTTATTATTTCATTTCTGACATTAAATCCTTTTGAATTATTCTTCCTACAATTGAAATTTCACTATGGACATAGAATCCTATTCATGGAGGGTAACTTTTCTCTGCAGTAAGCTGAGGTTTATATTTTCTCTTCTGGCTTGCTGTGATGGCTAATCTTGGCTGTCTACTTGACACATAGTTGAGGATTTGACTCCATCACACTGGCTTGCAGGCATGCTTCTTTGGCATTTTCTTGTTGTTAACCAATAGGGGATGGTTCAGCCCTCTGTATGTACTGCCATTCCTAGGCAGGTGACCCTGGGCGTCAGAAGAAAGCTAGCTGAGCAGAGCAGTAAACATCATTCTCTGTGGTTTCAAGCCCCTCCCTTGGGATCTTGCCTTGGCTTCCCTTGATGATGGACTGCAAACTGTGAGGTGAATAAACCCTTCACTTCCCCGATTGGCGCTTTGGACTTTTATCACAACAACAGAAAGCTAACTAGAACACTTGCCATATTCTCAGGGCATGCTCTCATAGCCCATCCTTCTCCTTCCAGCCTATAGCCTCTTTTTTTTTTTTTTTTTTTTTTTTTTTTTTTTTTTTTTAACAATTACAAACTTTCTTGGACACTGCAATCCGTTGCAATATCTCCTCTACCAATCACACCCACTGCCTACATATCTCTGTTAAAATAATTTTTATTTTTATATTTCATATGCCATGTTTCTCTCTAATAATACATGCTTCCCTACTTTACCCTTTCAAAATTTTCTCTGGATGTTCCTGCCTGTTCCACTTGAAAAAATATTTTTTGCCCAATAATAGGACATTTATGGTCATATTAAGTTCCACAGAAATGGGTGATATATTGTATTCACATTTTCTTTCTTTCTTTTTTTGGGTTTTCGAGACAGGGTTTCTCTGTGTAGCTTCGCACCTTTCCTGGAACTTGCTTTGTAGACCAGGCTAGCCTTGAACTCACAGATATCTGCCTGGCTCTGCCTCCTGAGTGCTGGGATTAAAGGCGTGTGCCACCACTGCCCGGCTTGTATTCATTGTATTTCTAATTCAATATCTATTGCATTAGTATTATTAATTTAGAAAAACTGACCTTTTATATTACCTACTTATCCACAAAACTTTAAAAACTTCAATTCATTTAAGTCTTTCAGAACATCAGCTTTGAAGGTCTTGCATGTATTTAGGATTGCTCTTGGGTACTTCATAGCAGTTTTCATTAATAGCATTTAAAGTATGCTGATCCAAAATGTCTTGTCATACATTTTTAAGCCTTTTGTGAGTGGAACTGTTTCCCTGATTTCTTTGTCAGTATGTTTGTGATTAGTATACAGGAAAGCCACTGACTTTTGTGTGTTAATGTTGCAGTCTTTCCCTGATGACCACCAGGCTGAGCTCCGGGAATCCAATCGATGAGGGAGAGGAGGGATTCTGCATGCAGGGGACGTCGAGATCATGATGGGAAGACATGCAGAGATGACCTGCCACATTAGTGGAAGCCCATAAACTGTAGACTAGTGGCTGTGGAGGCCCCATGGGACTGGACTAGGCCCTCTGGATATGAAAGATGGTTGTTTGGCTCAAACTGTTTGGGGACCACCCAGGCAGACGGATCAGGATCCGTCTCTGGTCTATGGGCAGGCTTCCGGGAACCCGGTGCCTGAGGTGTGATGCCTTTCGCAGCCTTGGTGCAGTGGAAAGGGGCTTGGACCTGCCTAGGCTCAGTGAGCTGGGATCTGCTGACCTCGATTTGGGGGATATGGGGATGTGGGGTGGCTTGGGAGGGAGGGCTGGGGGTGGGAGGAAGGAGGAGGTGAGATCTGTGGGTGGTATTTAGAGCAGAAAAATTTCTTAAAGAAAAAAGAAAAAAATTGCAATCTTTCACTTTTATGAATCTATTTATCAGGCTTAAGAGACTTCTGATAAATTTTTAGTTTTATTTGCTTAGATGAATCATCACCTGCAAATAAGGACATTTTGACTTCTCCCTTTCCCATTTGTATCTTCTTTATTGCTCTAAGAGTTCAAGTACTATATTAAATGGAAGCAGGAGTGAACATCCTTTTCCTGTTCCTGTTTTTTTGGAACTGCTTTAAGTGGGTTTGTTGTACATTGACTTTATTATGTTGAAATATATCCTCTATATCCCTAGATTCTCCAGGACTTTTATTGTGAATAAAAGTTGAAGTTTTACAAAGACTTTTTTTTTCATATACTCAGAGGGTCATATTGTTTTTGTCCTTTACACATTTTATGTGGTGGAATAAATATGTTGATTTGTGTATGTTGAATTATCCTTGCACGATTCAGGTGAAGACAACTTGACCATGGTAGATGATTTTTTTGATGTGATCCTGAACTTGATTTGCAAGTATTTTATTGAGAATTTGTGTGTATTTTGTCATCAGGGTAATAGGCCTATAATTCTATCTATCATCTATCCACATCTATCCATCCATCTATCTATCTATCCATCTATCCATCTATCTATCTATCTATCTATCTATCTATCTATCTATCTATCTATCTATCTATCTATCTATCTACCTACCTACCTACCTACCTACCTACCTACCTACCTACTACCTATATCCCTCTCTCAACACCAGGGTATTCCTGGCTTAAAAAAGAATTTGGATGAGATCCTTTTTTTCGTATTTTATGGAATTCAGTCTACGGAGTGCTAATTGTTCTTTAAATGTCTGGTCAAATTCTATACCGAATCTGTCTGGCTCTGGGCTTCTTTTATTTTGTTATTATTAAATTTTTTATTTATTTTACATACCCAACCACAGTTTCCCCTCCCTCCTATCCTCCCAATCCCTCCCTCCACCTCCTTTCTACCCCCCTCCATACACTCCTCAGAAACAGTAAGACTTCCCAGGGGAGTCAACAAGGCCTGGCATATGAAGTTGAGGCAGGACCAAGTTCCTCCCCCCTGCATCAAGGCTGAGTGAGGCATCCCACTATAGGGAATAGGTTCCAAAAAGCCAGCTCATACACCAAGGACAGATCCTGGTCCCACTGTTAGGGACCTCACAAACATATCAAGTCACACAACTGTCACTCACATGCAGAGAGCCTAGGTCAGTCCCATGCAGACTCCCTAGCTGTCTTTCTATAGTCCATGAGCTCGAGTCAGCTACCTATGGAGTCTGTTCTTCCAACTGATGCGAGTTGTCCCTGTGCCTATGAAGTCTGTTCCTTTTACTGGTATAGGTTTTGCCTGAGCCTGTTTTTCCAATTGCTGCAGGTGGTTCCTGTGCCTCTAGGAGCTGCTGAAGTTGTGGGGGATGGTTGGTGGGGGCATGGGTTTGGTGGGTCTGGGCAGATGAGTGGGTCTCATAATTTACAGAGTCCGATGGGCGGCTGTGGTGGTAGAGCAGCCCGCCCACTAGACTTCTAACTGCTGGCAAGCTGCTGCTGCAGCTGCTACTGCAGCATTTTTAAGGAGAATGGGAGACAGAGGGTCAGGACCAGAGCTCTGCTGCAGTACAGCACCATGACACAACTCTTTCTGCTTGCATCACACACACAACCAAGAGTGTGAATCTGCTTTGGGCTGCAGGCACATGCCTAGAGAGCCCATTTTGTTGACTTTATTAAATTTCTTTGACAAATTTCATATACATTGTAATGCATTCCAATTATTCTTATCCCTCCATGTTGTCAATACCCACATCCCCAATCTCTTGCCCACATCATGTCATTTTGTTTTCTGAGCTACTGAGTTAAACTAGGGCCATCTGTGTGAGACCTAGAGTGTGAATCTGCTTTGGGCTGCAGGCACATGCCTAGAGAGCCCATTTTGTTGACTTTATTAAATTTCTTTGACAAATTTCATATACATTGTAATGCATTCCAATTATTCTTATCCCTCCATGTTGTCAATACCCACATCCCCAATCTCTTGCCCACATCATGTCATTTTGTTTTCTGAGCTACTGAGTTAAACTAGGGCCATCTGTGTGAGACCTAGTGGAGGTATCCACTGGAGCCTGGTGGGCTTGATAGGGGGTACTAAACGGTAGACAATGAATGCCCCCTCCCCAAATCCATCAGTGGACAATAGTCCAGCAGTAGGATCAGGGCCCAGTAAGTTACTCTCCTTTCCATAGCTGATGGACAGAGACAGTCTTGCTCAGATCCAGTAGGGGACCTGCTGTGAGTTCATGACTCAACAGTGCAGGGCATTCCCAGCCCTTCTCCAGGGTTTCTGGATCTTGGGTCTTGCAGTGTTCCCTGAGCCTTGGAGGGACTGCTATAAAGGACTTGTTTAGGGCTAGCTCAGTGTTGTGTCAATCATTTCTCCCACCTGACACTTCTCCTTTCTAGCAGCCTCTGCAAGCCCTGCCTGTCCTCCAGGGCTAGCTCCAATCTGCATTAAATCAGTCATCTCCACCTGACACATTCCAATTTAGCAAATCGGTCCTGTTTCAGCCCTTAAAAGCCAAATCTTTCCTGTTTCTTAGCCTGCCTCTAAAGTCTCAATCCCTTTCAGTTTCTCAGGTTGCTCCTTGGAGATGTCACCTCATTGCTCAATGTGACTGCTCAAGCAGTTGTCTAGGAATTGTCCCCCTTGTCAATACCTCCATACAAAACTTGGGAGTCCACTGTTCTAGGCTAACCTAATGGAATCACCGCAGACTAGAGACTGGATAAGAGGGTAAGAGTAACATGTTTGATTCGGGGAGCACTTTAGCTGACACCACAGAACTACTTGAGTAGGAACCCTTTCTCACTTAGCTGCAAGCACCAGGAATACTGTCAAGGATGCCTGGGGCCCAAACAGTCAGGGCCTCTGTGTGGCTTCCCTTTGCCCACAAGGACTGCAGTGTGTGGAGAAGCAGCTGCAGACATTTGTGTTACTGTTTCAAAGATCTAGAAGGAAAGGTAAAGAAATGAAGATAACCAGTGCTTCCCTGCCTTGTGCTGGCTACTCCCTGTGGACCAACTCAACCAAGAAGCTTGGGACCAGTCTGCTCCCAGATGCCATGTGAACCTACAAGAAAAGCCTGGATGATAACACAGGAATCAGCCAGGTACTCACTGCCCCAAAGGATCAGATGTTAAATTCTGCCTTGTCTGCTTTTTATTTTTTTTTGGAATATCCGTATTTGTTATTTTCTAAAAATTGACACATAGAATTGTATATAGTTTCATGTACATGCTTGGGAAAATGTATGGGAGGATGGTTGAACCTAATTAAAATATGCATTACCTCAAAAGCTTTACATTTAAAATAACACTATATTGGAATAGGTTAGAAGCATCACTTTTAGCTTCCTGGCAGTGGTTCCTGGCAGTTAACTATCAGAACATTAAACCTCTGCCCAACTGGCTTTTTGAACAGAAACCTAGAAGCCCAAAACTTCAAGCTACTTGTGAAGCTTCCAACTTTCACTTCTGGCCAAGATGGCAAGCTTGCATGCTCTCTTAGGGTCATAAGCCAGACTAAGGTCATCCAAGCAATGGATGAAGAAAGGGGTGAGACTGATGTGCCAGGGGGATTCATGGAGTAGGGAGAGAAAAGGAGTGGTGGTGGTTATGGAAGCCCTTGTCCACAGCTCCCAGGGAAACCAGGATCTCCACCCCCAGAACCACATTCTTGTCAATAAGTATGATATCCATAGATGTGAGCATCACTGAGCCCCCTGCATTCCACAGGAATGTACAATGAACAAGCTGCATGGAGAAGTTTCACTTCAACAATACCAGGGTACCAGTGTGTGCAGGATGAAGCACACCAACAGACCAGGCTTGGTAGCATCACCACCACCACAGCTTTTATGTCAGACATGTTCAACATACCACTCTGTCCAACATACCACTCTTCTCTGATGGCTATGCAAAGCAGCCCGATGTGAGAGGGGTAAGCCACATCAGGAATTGTCATTTATGGAGAACTTCCAGGTGGGAACCAGTGATCCCAGAGGACTCCCATGAGCAGCAGATCCTTGAAGAGGACAGTTCTCATGCTGTGATCCAGCTTGAGCAGGAACTCCCCACCCAATCCTGGTAGCTGAGGTTATATGTCTTTCACTTCGGGTCAGTTGTCTTCTTCTGGGTAGAGATGTGCCATCTTTAGCTTCCCTCTCCCATTCCCAGGGAAACCATCATGGAGGAGCTGGAGGTCTCTGGCAGGTAGCCAGCACTGTGGTTCCCACTTGCTGAGTCACTTTTCCTATGCTGAGACTGTAGAGCAGAATTTGGCACCAGAATTTGGACTTCACTCCAGGGCCTGTTTGGTCAGGCCACTGACAGCACTATGCTCCGAAGCCTCTGTGCCTCTCATGTCAGATAGGTGTCCAGACTGATTGGCTGTGTGCAGATCTCCCAAGACTGAAAATTTAAAGTATAGACTGGTGATGGGTTGACCATGTCCCTTTTACCCTGAGCCAGCAAAGAGCCAAGTGTACAGGGCTGGCTGCCAGAGCAGCCCCATAGGGAGGTAAAAGCCAGAGAGAGGAGGGGACAGAAGCCAAGTAGAGCCCAGCGTAGACCCATTTGTGCCCTTTCAAAAACAAAATGTTTTAGCTAAAGCATGCCTTGCCTCACTGTTCTCCTTTGCCCATCCTAATGTCATTTTCTTTTTCCCACAATTCCAAAAGCAGCTGGTAATTATACTGTCACTATTTGTACTTCCTACATCTAAACAAGAGTGGGGCTTTAAAATTCAATATTGTTTCATCTCTATGAAGTTGATATGTATTAGCCCAATTCATTCATTTAACAAAGTTGCACGCCACTATCCAGTCATCTTGGGCTGTAAGCTTCACCATTACAAAGAATGATCAGGGAACAAAGGTGCTTGCTGGCACTTACAGGTGCACGTGCTTTTCTTCTATAACTGCAATAGTTGGCCAAAGTATCACCACACATGCCCAGCACTAATAACATGGTGTGACTGACCTCCCTAGTGCCAGACCCACCAAACCAAATACTTCCTGGTTTCCTACACTCTTTTTAATGTGAAAGTTACAAAAATAGTTTTGATAGTGTAGCTTGCATTATTCTGCATATTATAATATGCATTAAATAATTATAACATTAAATTATAATTATTTAAATTTGAATAATTTTAAATTATTAGTGTTATATTATTACAAAATTCCAATGCAATTCTGGATGACTTGGCCACCGGACCCTATTAAGATATGAACAATAAATAGGAACAAGCCTAAGGATTTATAAAAGACTATGACAGATTCTTTGCATGAATATGAGCCAGATAGTGAAACACAAGAAAATAAATCTTACATGCTAGAAAGAAAGCTTTTCCAGTGCAAGGTCAAAAGTGAATGAGTAGAGCAAAATCAAAAGGAAAAATGTTGGCTCCAGGCAAGGGTGAACGCTCCTGGCTGTCTGCTCCCCTGCCTGAAATATTATATCCTCCTCTGCCTGAGGACTATAATGATGATTAAAACAAATGCGGGGAAGATGATGTGCTGCCTTTCAGGAAAGGAGCACCTTTGTTTTCTGGGAGCAGGGATGCATGGCATAAGTTACTGGATTCTAGAAAAAAAGACAGAACAACTTTCTAAAATTAGACAGGGGCCTGATGAACCATATCAAAATTTTGTTCCTGGTCTTTTACAGGTCAGTCACATGATGGTTGATGGGGAGGCAGAAACACTTAATTGTTAAACAACTGGCATATAAGAATGCTAATGCTGCCTGCCATACTGCTATCCATCCCTGTTACAACCACCTCCGTGCTGATATTGGGCCTAAGCACACTCAAGGGTTAACTCTGGCTCTCTAAGGGCAGTCATTCAACAAGGAAGAAGGAATGAATAAGGACAAATAATCCAACTTTATGTCAAAAGTTTGTTGCTACTGCTTTAAAAAGAGCTAAAGAGCTGTTTCCTCTGGCTTTTATTAAACATAAGGATAATATTCTGCTTTCTACAAAAAAAATGCGAAAATATTTGTTTACAAAAATAAAAATTAGATAACCCTTTACATTTATATTTCTCATGAAAACAGTAAAATATCTGTTAAATACTTCAAATGACTTAACAATGGTTTCTGCTATTTTATGCCCCTGTAAAATATTTTAAAACTAACAGTGCTCCTACATACATTGCCAAATCTTTCCAAGAATTTTTCTAACAGTTTGCTATAACTCACATCACAGGCATTCCATATAAATCTCAATCTTTTGTGGAAAAAACTAATGGACAACTTAAATATTATTTAAAAATAAAGGAGGGGAGTAGGGTAGAATGACTACTCCATAATATTTTATCTTCTCTTCTATACACTTAAAATTTCTCTCAAATTTGGGCAAGGATGGCCTTACTGCTGCAGAACACTTTTGCCAGTGTTCCCGCCAAAACAATTCAGGCTCAGGGGTCTTTGGAGAGATGCTATGCCTGGCTAATTGAATGGCCCAGCTCCAGTAATTCACTGGAGCCACGGCTGCTGTGTTGGTGATTTTTCCTCAAGCTTCTGAAAAGCCAGTGTGGAAACCTGACTTACTCACCCTATGGAAAATGGACAAAGAGGTTCCAAAGTGTCTACAGAGGCTACACATGAAAAAAAGATACTGGAATGATAGGGTTGTCATACCAAAAGAACAGAATGTTCCTACAAGAATTGACTCGCATGAAGGGATTAGTGACTGAGGGAAAAGAATTCATGAACTCTCAGGGGAAGGGTAGACTACAGAATTGTTACTTTTGCTATCTTGTCTCTGGAATGCACGTCTTACTGCTGAGACATATTGGGCTTATGTACCTCATCCTCCTGCGTTTCATTTTGTTAACTGGGAAGAAAATAACATTCCTCTTTATGTCAATGACCCTGACATCTTGGGTGTCCCCACTGCTCATCATATTGTTCCCCAAGCAAAAATGGTCACATGACAATTTAAGTATTAATGTTCAAGCCTCGCATGATAAAATATTAACTATTCAACATTCAAAGTTAGATAAACTACCCTCCTCCAAAGCTCTTATTTCAACCTTATTGAAGACATTGCAGACATGTTATGGGAATTCCCACACAATTAAAAACTGATGGGGGAGGGGGCTGTAGAGATGGCTCTGCAGTTAAGAGCACTGGCTGGTCTTCTGGAGGTCCTGAGTTCAATTCCCAGCAACCACCTAGTGGCTCACAACCATCTATAGTGGAATCTGATGTCCTCTGCAGGCATAAAGTTGTACATGCAGATAAAGCATTCATATACATAAAACAAATAAAACTGGTATTGGTCCAGCTTTTACTAGTAGGACTTTTGAAGAATTCTGTTATGAATAACAAATTCAACACATCACTGGAATCCCTTATAAGAAGAAACGTTAAAAAAAAAAAAAAAGGGTGGGGTGGGGTGGAAAAACACTCCTGGAGATGCTCTTGCTAATAAGCTTGCCTTAATTTTTAAACATTTGCCCCAGTGGGAATGTATTCCTCAAGCTTCCCACCATTTTCAGGATGCTCTGCCCTACATGCAGCCATTGTCCTATCCCATACAGTATAAAGAACTAGACCACTGGGTACCAGGATGAAAATTTTCAAATAAGTTGCCTGGAACTTCTGGACAATGAATAGCAAAATGGGTTGCTGATGCCTTGAGGAATGGATCCTCTTTCCTGAGGGCAAAGCATTATGCACAGTGCTTTTGCATCTAGCATTGCACTTATCATGTGTCTTTTATGATTTTTTTTAGAATGTAGATGACTCCAAACAAGAGTAAATACCCTAAGATTTTAAAAAATGAAGAAGGGAGAGATGTCGGGACATGGTCAAAAGAATGATGTATGGTGGACAATGTCTTGGGGAACTGAGAGAAGCTCCAGGAAAAAAGGTAGAGACTTTTTTTTACACCAGGTGCATTGATGGGTGATGTCACTCTGTGTGCTGTGAATGTGCTACTCTGATTGGCTGACAAATAAAATGCTGATTGGCCAGTAGCCAGGCAGGAAGTATAGGTGGGATAAGCAGACAAGGAGAATTCTGGGAAGAGGAAGTCTGAGTGAGGAGACACCAGCCTGCCATTTAGGGAGCAGCATGTAATAATACACAGGTAAAGCCATGGAACACGTGGCAACATATAGATTAACAGAAATGGGCTGAGTTTATGTGTAAGAGCTAGACAGTGGTAAGCCTGAGCTAATGACCGAGCAGTTATAAATAATATTAAGCCTCTGTGTGATTATTTTATAAAAGGCTGTGGGACTATGGGTAAAAGATTTGTCCCAGGGCTGGAGAGATGGCTCAGAGGTTGAGAACACTGGGTGTTCTTCCAGAGGTCCTGAGTTCAATTCCCAACACTCATATAGTGGCTCACAACCATCTGTAATGAGATGTGACTCCCTCTTCTGGCCTGCAGGGACACATGCAGACAGAACACTGTATATGTAATAAATAAATAAATCTTTTAAAAAAAAAAAAAAAAAAAAAAAGATTTGTCCCAACTGTGGGTCAGGCAGGACAGAGAAAATCTTCCAGCTACAGTGAATTTTGCTCCCAGGCTTGTACTTGGATGTGATTTTTGTGCCTCCTTACACTCAATACATAAGACACGTTTATTCTTGTTGGATGTCAGGACACAGCTATAGACCCAATCTGTTCATGGTACCCTGAGTCTGGATACAGCCTTCTGCCTTCGCTTTGTGCTTTCCCAGATACAATCTATAGTGCCTGTCTGGCAATTGTGTTTAAACTGGTCTGTCCTGAGAAAGTTCTGGGAAAGGGCTGCTCTGTTAATATTTAGTATATGCTTACTGGTGTTTATTTACATGTTTTTCTGGTCCTATACTTCTGATGGTATTTTTCTGAACTCAAACAACCTTCTTTATATCACTGCTTTCTTTTTTACATCTGTGTATAAAAGTACACTGAGCCAGGCATAGTGCACACACCTTTAATCCCAGCACTCAGGAAGCAGAGGCAAAGGCAAAGGCAGGCAGATCTCTGTGAGTTCAAGGACAGCTTGGTCTACAAAGAGAGTTCTAGGACAGCCAGTGCTACACAGAGAAACCCTGTCTTCAAACAAACAAACAAACAAACAAACAAACAAACAAGAACACTGAAGCTAAAGTAAGGTTGTCTATAACATTAGACTATAGTCTGCCCCATTCTTTCAGGTCCTCAGATCCCAGGTCCAGCAGACAAGATCTGCACAGGTAAACAAAAGTTGACAATACCTTTCATGCATAGTGTATAATCTTTAGTGTGGCACTAACAACTGTTTTTAGCTTATGACCTATTCTTGGATCTTTTGATCATTTATCTTAGAAAATTTCCACACTAACCATTGCCTTTTGATCATTTATCTTACAAAACTTCCACCCTAACCATTGCAAAACAAATTTCTGGAAGTACATTTTTGGAGCAAGCCTGTATTTTTACCTCAGTTGATCTGTATGCAGATCTCTATCCTTTTGAAAGCAGACGTCACAGCCACTGGAAGAAGCGAAAACTCATAGTGGGGTGATGTGACCTAGGAGAAAGACATCTTGTCCAAAGAGAAAAAATAGCCCCAGGGTCAAACTGTTCTGTTCCCAGGCTCAGTGAACTGCAAGGAAGGTGCAATGGCAGGAAGGACACAACACCTGTTCTAGTCACTCAAACTGGGTCACACCTGAAACCATATCTATTATTTTAAATGAGACTAAGCTAACTGCTCTTCATTGGCCCTTGTAACCTGCCAGCTTGCCCCAGCCTCCCCAGCAACAAAAGCTGAATAAAAGAATGCAGAGCGAGCGCTTCAGTAGGTCCACACTCCTCCTGAGCAGAATGCTGCCTTGACCACAATCAAGTTTGAGCCTCACCATCAGAGGAGGCTTAGGATTCTCCTTGTGGTGCTGAGTGACGACGACGATCTCAGGCTATCCCAGGGGAGGGGAGTTGAGGCAAGTCTGATGACTAAAGAGTGAAAAATAGACTATTTTTTAGTCGCAAATCTGAGTTCATAGAGAGTGTGACTCAAAGTTGGAATTAGAAATAACACATTCCACAGCAGCAATTGGCTCACTGCTAAGCCAAGCACACCATTCTACAGAGACCACGGTAAAGGGAACAGTGCTGTCTCGGGTTTCTATCAATCTCTTTAAAATTAGATATACTATTTCACCTAAAACTTTACCATTTGCAATACATTTTCATTATGACATTCCATAAACACATCACTTGAATGGCACTACTTTTATACGTTAGCTCTTTAATATCTATGCCACCACCAAAAATATAGACATTTTTCTTCTTAGTTTCTAGATGATGAACTGGAAACTTCCAGAAAATAATGTGATTTGCTCCTGATTAACAAAGATGATGAGACTTAGAAGTAAGAGCCAATACAGGTGTTTGTCATGTTAGTTTTGTTTTGATTTTGTTGTTGTCGATTTTTTGAGACAAAGTCTTACTTTGCAGTCTGGGGTGGCCTTAACCTAGCACACAATTTCTAACTGCTGTGCTTAGACTTCAATGAGTATTACTACCTTGTAACACTCCTGCTCTGTTTAACCATGAGCAAACGGAAGAAAAAAAACTGGAGGTACTGCTTATGAACAGGCTCACTTACATTCTTGAGGAAAAACTGGAAATAACTACAAAATCCCATTTATTTGATGTGAGTAAAGGAAACATTGACACTAGGCCTTACAATTGATGACATTAGCCTGGCAGGCGAGTCACATTTAAACAATGACCATATTAAAAGGAGAAAAGGTACAACAGTAAGTTAGGTAAAACTTGGGAGGAAACTGCTCTGATTTCTTTTAAACCCTGACGAACATCTCACATATGCTTAACACCAAGTCACTTCAAGCAAAGGCTAAGGACACCCGAATGGTAGAGCCAGCACTAAGAACTCCAATGATATACAACTCAAACGTGCATAGGGAGATTAAAGTTATTTTATTAAATCATGCACATCACGTGTGTTAGTGCAAATAGTTTAATCTGTACTCCAGAAATTCTATGGTACGTTTTATCTTTACAAAATAGATTTCAAACAATTATTTACTTTAAAAAAGGTAATTTTGAAGTTATGCATTTCGGAACAGTATTTGCAATAACTATATACAAGAGGTACTGGGTACCACTGGCATATTAGCATTCTGTGGTGGAGTGGCTCCTGCAACAGAGAATGGTAAAATGAACTATATGACAGCATTTTCTACAAGTCATTTGTGGCTAATTCCTCCATAAATCTAGTGATTCTCCTGACAACAATCCCAAATAGCTTAAAATTCAACTTTTAAAGTAAAAACAATGATGCCAAACATCACAAGGCAAATGATACCCTAAACTCCTATCTCAATATCCGGCTAGATCCAGGTATTCTCAGAGAACATTCAAGCCAATTCACCGACGTTCCCTCCCAGTCTTCACTGACTGAAGAAAATTGAACTATGTGATACTTTAGGATACTGACATCACTATGGTGCTGTACAAAACCATAGCTAAACTTTAACCTCTGTGTTTTAAATGTATAATGTCAAGCAGTGCTTAGGTGTGTCACTGTGCATGGAACACTACCAATCTTGGGCATAGTGCTACTAATTAACAGGCTGTCCCAATTAACAATAAAAAGAAATGACCATTTGTTTACCCAAGCAAGAAATCTTGGTAGGTAACATCAGTTCACCTTGAATGTGAATTAGCTCCACATCATAACCAAATTAAGTCAATAAAAGCTTATCTAAACAGATATAATTCTTCCTTCAATTAAACATGCTTGGAGGAACAGATGACAGAAAAAAAAAATCATGCTTTCTAAACTGCTGTATATGAGAAGGTAACTTGGCTTTTAAAGAAAACATTTCTTAAATACATGAGGTTTAGTAAGTTACATTCCAATTCACTCAACAGTTTGGTTGATTGCACTGAAATTATGCAATTATGTTTTTGCTCCCAGAAATATTTCAGTTTGCTCAAGAAAATACAATCTCTCATGAAAGTTTTTCTAAGCTGATGTCCTTCACATCTTTAAGTCACATTAAGGCTGAACAAACATGTATATATTCTCCCAATTATCATTATAACAGAATATTTTCCAAATGCATTTTTCCTTTAAAAAAAAAAAACCCACACAAATAATTGTCTAAGTCTTGTTCCCAATAGCTCAGTGGTTTTATAACAAGTAAAAATGGAGTAAATATGTAAAAAAAATATATATATATGTGTGTGTATATATATTCAAACTGATAGGCACTGAGCACACAGGGCCTCTCTTCCCATGTATGTATTGGTTGTTCGGTTTGAGTAGTTATTGAATCAGAAAAATGAATTATGTGGCCATCAGAATTCAGAGTAAAATATCTATAAATTTATGGTATAAATAATTTGGTGCACTAAGAAGCCTACTTTAGGCCACCATAATATTCAGAATCTCAACATACTAATTTAAAAATTACATGAAAAACCGAATAAATTCACAACTTTATATCCTCTCTATAGACAGATATATTTTTATATAAGTTAAAGCAATGACCCTCCAGCTCTTTCTTGCACTTTGCTGATTTAAGAGGTAAAAAGGAAGAAAATGGTTCTGCTTGTCCCCAGCCTGAGTGATGCCGGCTTCTAGAGGGAGGGCGGCGTACAGACTCAAGACATTGTCACGGAGCAGCTCTGGCCAGACCCGGCACATACAGCACGATGGCTGTCACCGCAACCAGGGCGGCCAGCATGGGCATCCAGGGCCAGGGTTTCTGTGTGGAAAGAAACCAAGAGTCAATATCACACTTTCCCCGTCTCTTTCCATATCTATTTAACCCCTTGGTGAACTGAGTCCCATGGATAAAAGACCATCAGAAAACTCTGCGCTTGCATTAATAAGGTAAGTGTAGAAAGAAAGGAAATGAGGGAGAACCACACCAGCAGGACCATTATGTGAAGCCTGAACAGCCCAGGAAAGTTCTGGACAGCTTCCAACTTTGTTACTTCTAAATACAGTTCTAGGCTGTGCCTGCCACACACATTTACTGTGTGCCTGCAGTACAATTCTGCTGAACAGTTTATAAAAACAAGAGTTCTAAGATGGGGTAGATGAATGGTGGAGGCTTGATCCAAAAAAAGACACAAATCAGATGAGGTTTGGGAGGACAGTGGCACTAAGGCCCTGCCCATAGGATTCCTCTGATAAGCATACTCTATTATCAGCTAAAGGTGAAGCACAGATGGGCTTCCCAGTCAGCTTTCAGAGGATTTATAAAATCCATTTACTTTGGTTGCTACCTTTATTCTTACTGGTATTCTGACAGTATTCTTGAGAAATATTCTTAATTTTCAGATCAAAGCTCAAAAAGGTTTGTTATAGAGCTTGCTTAAATCACACATGTAAATTCTCACTGGGGTTGAAATTGTGAGCCAATGGTTCATTACACTAGTCTCACTTTCTTTCGTCTTCACAGCAAACAGGCAAAGGATTAAAGGGAAAAAATTCTACACCATGGATGGGAAGGAAGAAAGAAAAGGTAACACAGCTGGCTAAAAGTTCAAAGATGCAAACTCTTCATTTCTCATTCAAATCTGATTGAGCATAACTGGGACGTGGGTGGCGCTATTGCAGAAACTCACTGCTTACTCCAGTTTGCTAGAGATAAAAACTCAGTTAAAGGAAGCATATTAACAAGAGGTTAATGTAGGGTTAATTCATGTTAGCATTACTACAAAAGAAACAAGACACAATGTTATGTGATTAGTTGATTGTTCACTAATATGACACAAATACACAGCATACTAAATGAAGGGTTTGCGTCAGGTAATAACATATCTGTGTGGGTTTGCCATGCACTCCATTACAAATATGGCACAAACAGGTGACAGTGACAAACAGACAAGGACTCAACAGTAGTGCTTGTACCTTTCTCTACCACAATGGACCGAAACACCAAAACAGGAAAGCCAGGAATAGGCCGATGAATACGGCTGGGACAGGTTGTAATATGGTGGGCTGAAGAAGGGAAGGGATATTAAAATCATTTTATGCCATGAAAACAATCAGGTAAGATGATTTAGACCCCAGGGGTGGCTGGAGAAGAAGAGGAAGACTGAGGTAACAGGAGTACACCATTCAGGTTTTGCACCAATTCAAACATTTTAAAGACATCTAACACAATCCAGAATGATGGGCTGGGACACGAATGCTAAGAAACAACTACTTCAAAAGGAGCAGCTGGAGGCAAGAGTCAATGTACTTGTCCACAAATATCCTAATGAAACTTGACAAGTTCAGACAGAGCACAGATGTCAGTTTATCAAGCAATGCTCTGTCTGACAATATATTATTTTTGTTTCACATCTGAAGTCCACTAATTAATCGATATGTTTCCATGGCAATGGATAGGGTCTATTTTGTTCTTTCATTGAAACCCATTTTCCTTCCAACTGAAATTCTTTCACTTTTGAGATGGTATTGCTTTAAAGCTCAAAAATACATGTTCTGTGACAATGTGAACTTGGTGGGTCAAGAGATGTGGCACAATGTATGATAAATGAGTAGCCAATGCCAAAGAATAACTTTCCTTTATTCTAACCATATCTGATTTTTTTAAGGGGGAAAAGAATCACTTGGAAATATAAGCCTATATGGTAAAAAAGGTAAATTCATCCTGAAGGTGAATAGTTTTATATGACTATAAATAGTAAGAGCACAGGAAAGGTCATTCTGATCATGCAAGATGTCTTTATAGGTTAATTTAGCAGGAAGTGGACTGAAATTCTATAATCAGGTATGAATTAACACAAAAGAAAAGATATCAAATCATTATGATCTGATTTTAGAAGATTTCTATATTCTATGCATTAAAAAATAAATGTAATCCACTTTTGTTTAGCATTAAGTCTTCAACCCTTCCATTTCTAAAGGGCTCCTACCTAACCTGCAATCTTTTATTGTCTAAAATCTGTAACTTTAGTAAGCAAAGGACAGCTGGACACAACTCGTGAGCATTCTGTGAAAACTGCATAACTGGATGGCCATGCAACATCGTTCATCTGTGCCTGTGCTCCAAGGTGAGCGGCCACAGGAAGCATGTGGCTCACGTCCACTGCAGTGTCCAAGCTGTGACAGAGCACAACCAACCACACTGAACAGCCATCAGTTAGGGCCCACAAAGGCAATGTTCACCACAACAAACAACACGACATGTATTTAGTATAACTTCGCCTTAAAGACCTTTCTTCCCAAGTGAGAAACAAGTGTTGTCAAACTAAATTTACAGCTGAATGTTTTCCCCATCTCTGTGCCCGTCAGTCCCCATCTCTCTCTCAAACACACATTAGGAAGTGCTATGTCAATTTACCGAATACTGATAGATGTCAAATAAGCTTTTAGGAATGCACATTACCAGTACAGAAATGAAAACTACTAAAGCCTTGCTTTCTGAAACCACCTAAGGCCAGTGTGTACCACATCTCCTAAACGGCCTCGGGTGGCATCGGCTTCATTTCCCAGTAGGAAAGAAACAAAAGGCAGCTGGTGACCTAGTGACAAAATTTCAGACTAAACTGGGCAAACCAGATAGTTCTTCCAAGTTGTTTTACTGATAGTTGTTTTCCACCAGGCATAAGTCAAAGGGGCAAATTCTTACTTAAAATGAAGGAAAGAAATCCCACAGCACAGAAGTTCCACCACAGCTATTCATCATCAACAGCTCTCTTCTCCCGTGCCCAGGCTGTTAGATTCTGAAAACCATTCTCAAGCCTCCGACATCCCGCTCAACGGAAGCTGAGCTGAGCTGGTAAACACTTACATTAGCTCCTTTCTCTCGCAGCAGCTTCAGGGTGTCTTTACACTGTTTGAGCTCATCTGTGATTGATTGCTTTTCCTGCTCAGTCACTTCAAACTTCAACTTCAGTTCTGAGAGTACAGTCTGTGTCTTTTCATACTAAAGGTAAAGAAAAAAAGAGTGTGCGGGCTGGACTTAAAATGGGTATGAAGTTATGGTTCTAGTCAGGTATATACCAGGCCCTGCTTAATAACGTTGAACACCGAAGTCAAGCCTTTGGCACTCACAGTAAGAAATCTTTAATGCTGGCTTAATCCTATGTAATGATTTTTCTTGCCCTGGTGTTAAAGTCAAAGAACGGAACATACCGTGTTGCCATCTGTTTATAATATAAAGGGTCACTTCTTCCATCAAGTGAGAAGAGGGGAAATTGGAAATTTTTCCTTTGAGCAAAAGACAAACAGGTAGAGACAAATCCTAATTAAAAGGCAGAGTTAGGTCTAAATGTATTTCCTGGTAATTAAAAGGAAGCCATGTTAGCCAAGTTATTTACTCTTGAAATAAAAGGCATTAACTTTCACTAAGTCTTCTATTACTCAGCACTAGTGGATATCATCGGTGCCCTATCAGTAAGTTTTCTAGACAAATAAGGCAGAGAAATGATTCTGACACACTCACCACAAAGACTGGGGCATTTGACACTTAAAGCCCATCAGCCCCAATTTAAAAGACTTTTTAAAATCTCTTTCTGATAGGAAAGTTTCCATAAAGGAACCAGCTATTTTCTACTCTTGAAAACGTGTGTGTGTGTGTGTGTGTGTGTGTGTGTGTGTGTGTGTGTGTAATATGTAGACATAATATGAATATATATATATGTATATATAAATAACATATGACTTTCACACAAACTATCTCTTGAAGACAGGTCAAACCAATGTGATCTACAATGTGGCTTGATCTCTTAATGGTCCCAAGAAGCTGGAATTCTAGACTGGATGCATTTCTAGATGCTGCAGCTTACTGAGGACGAGGTTCCCAAAGGGACACTGTTCTGCTGCTGGCATGCCTGTCTCCACTCCTGTGCCTCATTCTGCCATCTCTGAGTGTTTCAGAAGGAAGACAGGAAGACAAAGGCTGAATAGAGAACCAATATCCCATGAGTGTGGTCTATCAGAAAGGCTCCTCCTCCTCCTCAGCACAGCTTAGGAAAACGGAAGGTTTGTGGTTCTTCTCTACCTAAATCCCAAATTTGACAAATCTTTATAACAATGGTCCTGAAAAATGCAAGCACCTTGGAGTAGAGAGAACATCCTCAATACTCAATAAAGACAAGTTCTAAGAAAGATGAAAATGTGTAAAGACATTAGGAGAAAAGTGGGCAGGGAAGAGGTCAGGGTCAGAGGTCAGAGGTTACCAAGAAGGGGAAGGAAGATATGAAAGAAATGATTTGTTACTTAAGAACATTCCCTGAACAGCCCTGAGAAATACACTAGAAAATGAACCAAAGACTAAAATTCATGGATTTGTTTGTGACAGCTTTTTTCGGGTTGATGTGAGGGTCTGTGAACTCTCCCAGAAGGCAGAAGGCTGCTGGGAGGCTGCCAAGGAAAAGTCAGTGATTCTAGACTAGCTTTGCACCTCAGAACGCAGTCAGTTCTCAGTGATCACCCAATAGTTCCCAACAGTGCTAAAAGAGGACAAGTCAAAAGTGCTTTGTCAACCAAACTTTTCCTCTCCTTCCCCTTTCCACCATGCTTACACCATACTGCCCTCTACATCAGAACATTTAATCATCTCTCCATTTCAGGAGTGTGAAGCATGGCACAAGTGAGCAGCACAGTCACGGGATACTGCTGCTCAGCTCAAGCAGGGGAGTGCATGGGGAGGACTCTGGCCCTACAGGAAGACAGGGGAGCCAAGCACCAACCCTGAGTCAGTCTTTTCAGGGAGATGAGATGTTCAATGTTTTATGTATTCTCTGGTTGGCTGGTTGGTTTCTTGGAGACAGAGTCTATGTAGCCCAGTTGGCACCAACTTGAGACCTATCTCTCTCATCTTCCTAAGTATGCAGATTGCAAGTGTATGTCACACACTGGTTGAACTCTTAGATCATAGATATTCTCATTAAATTAAAATACATAGATGCTTTATAAAATCAAATATAAAGATGATAAACAATTCTTTTACTATTGAGAATTAATTACTTCTCACACTTTTTCTTTGGAGTTATTTATATAAAAATTACCATAGATAAAGCTTTAACCAGCAGAACAAAGGCCTTAGCTTTACACCTTGCTTAGATATCACTTCTGTTCCCTCTTGCTTTATAACTTTGAAGTAACCAGTGAGTTTAGTCTCAAGAGAGAAATACCACATAATATTACCAACACCTGTGGCTCTTTTTCACAAAAAATAACAATAATAATAATCATAATAATAATCATGTCTGGGGTTGCTCAACTTACAATAGTTTAACCTCTTACAGTACTGAAGACACATAATCAGGGTTTTTGAGCACATTAAGCATGATTCCATGAGAGAAAGAAGAGCAAAGGGAAACGTTGAAAAGAAGTAAATATGCATTACTAAAAAGTAATAATGTATTTGTAGTGTATACACAGAGATAAAAACCTCATTAAAACTTTTACTTACAGACTAGTATCCAATATGTTGACAGAAGGACAAACAGAGCAATTCACATTACAAAGGAATATGATGACTATACATCATTTCACAATGAAAAACAGTGAACAAGAAAATAGGAAAGAACATACTAACAAGCTCAGACATATTTCCAAATATGCTGCATTTAATGCAATCCAGAGACCAGCAACACTTTAGATGCTGTGACAACATGCCACGCCATTTGTGGAAACAGTTAAAGCACTTGGCACTGATTATTCAGTGACTGAAAGCAGGCAAACAAATAATGCAACAAATGGCTAACGTATTCATTAATAACATACAACAGAATCATCTTCCCACCACAAATTCTTCCCAAATATTGAAAGAATTATGGCACATGGACAGGAAGGGCACAAAGTGCTTACAGTATTAAATATTAGGATATTTACTTTGGCACAAATTTTGTGTTTCAACCAAATGAGGATGTTTCTAAAATACACATCCTTAAGCAGGTAAAGCAGAACATTTCAAAGTCAATGTGTCTACATGAATATTAAAACTGTTGCCATTTTTTTTTTCCTTTAGAAACAAGCACAAAGACAGAAGAACAATCATTTCCAAATTCAGGATACTCCAGGCAAAGTGCAAAGAGAAACTTGCATTAATCTTATTTCCTACAAACAACTTCCAGAAAATTCATTTGTAAAGACAAAGTGCTGTCTTCTACTTCCTTCTATCATGTGAAGAATCTTGCCTGTAGGCAAGTCTACAGCTAGTACTTCCTGATGAGCAGACAGGCTTTCTTTGTTAACCCGCATCCTTAGCTGACAGGAGTCAGTGCAGGAAGGCCAGCAGGAGTGAACACAACTGTTACTGCCCTGTTGTCAGCTTTAAGATGCATCTATCCTGTTCAGAAAAACCTGGGGTGAGTCCTTTCCAAAGTCAACCTCTCACCACCCTTCACATGATTATTTCAAAAGCTAATGAAATCAAGGTATAAGCATGGAAACTTAAGTGTGTATATTTGTGAAGACAAAAAGAAAGTATAGGGGAAAATACAGTTCCACAGAACAGGCATTTGGCTGCCTGCATATAGGTGAATTTTAAGTTTTTCTGACATAGATCTCATGCAGCTTAAGCTATCCTCAAACTTGTTATGTAGCTGAGGCTGACCTTGAACTCCTGATTCTCCTGCTCCACCTCTCAAGTGCTGAGACCATAGGTGTACATCACCTTGCCCATCTGTGTATACGTTTTACTTTGGTGTTTTGAGATAGGGTTCATTCTATAACCCAGTAAAGCCTTGAACTCATTGCAGTCCTCCTGCCTCAACTTCCCTGGTGCTGGAATGACAAGCATGAGCCACCACAACAGGGTAAGTGACTTTTTAGCCACTTTCCCAGGAGCATATAGCTCCAGCACTCACTACAGTGTAGCCCTGGTTTGTAGTTTGATTTCTGAAAGAATGCTTCATTTCACATGGCACACTCTTTGATAGTTAAACAGACCAAGCAATCTGCTACAAAGGGTCTCTCATGTCAGTCAACTGTGAGAGAAAAATTAAGAACTAGCTCTTATGTCTGTATGTTTGGAAGCAAGCACTTGATAAATTCTCTTGATATGGACGAACAGCTAGTAATTACCAGGCTGGGATGTTCCAAGTGTCAACTGTCAGGTAATATGCGTTCTGCTTTTCTTTATTTCTAAGTGGCATGGATATCTGATTTGCCTTTGGCTTTAAGTCCAACCATAATTGGGCTGAGCATGTCTTTTCGCTTTACCTCTTTCTGAACATCCTTTGCTTGGTTTTCAGCCTTACTGAGAAGAGTTTTTAAGTCAGCTGAGTCACGAAGATGTTGCTCTTTCAAGGATCCCACTTGGTTCTCGAGCTCTTTCCTGGTCATCTGGAGGATGCTGAGGTCACTTGTGAGCTCCAAACTCTGCTTCTGAGAACTGCAATATAAACATGAACAGTCATTCGCAGCAGACCCTGAACACAAAGAAAGCCCAGGATCCTCAGCATTCACTAGGTGAGAGGGAGTGCATTTCACAGCAGAAAAAAAGGTATAAGAAAGTAAGACGCGCTCAGGAAGGAAAAGGCATTGAGACACTCCCAAAAATCCCTTCAAGTTTAAAGCTATATCCTTTCAAATATACATCCAAGTAGAAATTTTATAAACAGAAGGAAATGACTAATTCTATTTTGGGGTTTTCTTTGCTTTTGTTTTGTTTTCTTGTTTTGAGACAGGGTCATACTATGTAGCTTTGGCTGGCCTGGACCTTCCTTTGTAGACCAGGTGGGCCTTGAAGTCGAAGAATTCTGCCTGCCTTTGCCTCCCAAATACTGGGATTAAATATAGCACCCCCATGCTGGTCCTAATTATATACTTTAGTATGTCAAATTATCTTTACTATTTATATCATAAATACATTAAATGCATATTTCAACTATGTTACAAGATTAAGTACTTGAAAAGCAAACAGGGGTCAGAAACCTGAAGCTTGGGCATCACTGCTAACTCAAGCAAAGACAAACCTGCTCAAATGAAAGCCGCCATCACACAAGCAAGCAAGCGCGGCAAGGAACTAGACAGGGAGTGGAGCTTGGCCTTAGCACACTGAACTGTGGGATACGGAGCTGTCACTTGACTGCTGCACCTTATTCTCTGAAAAAGCACGTCTGAGCTCTTAGATGTGTACCAGCTCTGTGCTGCAAATATCAAGGGATGTCTCAGTGTCCTCTTATGTCAAACAGTCACCTCTGTGTTCACTGTTTTATGTCATCTTGACACAATCTAGAATCATCTGGGAGGAGGGAGCCTCGGGTGAAAATTGCCAGACTGGCTTGTGAGCAAGTTTGTGGGGTGTTTTCTTGACTGATGATGGATGGAGGAGGGCTTAGTCCACTGTGAGTGGTGCCACCCCTGGGCAAGCAGTCCTGGGTTGTACAAGAAAGCAGGTGAATAAGCCATGAGGAGTAAGCCAATTAACATCGAACCTCCATGGCCTCTGCTTCAGATCCTTTCTCCAGGTTCCTGCCCTGACTTCCTTCAGTGATGGTCTGTGACCTGAGAGTTACAAGATAAAATAAACCCTTTCCTCCCCAAGTTGCTTTGGGCATGGTGTTTTATCACAGCAACAGAAGCCATAACTAAGACAACATCTAAAGCTATTCTTCAGCTTTAATTACATGATTATTTTTATAATTTGCTATTAAAAATAATTTACACATGAGGAAAGTAACTTGATATGAACGTACATCAATGTCTTTTTCAGAAACTGAACAGAGCATGTGGTAGAGCTCTAGTGGTAGAGCATGTGGCTAACATGACCAAGACTCTGGGCTCAATCTCCAGTACAAAAAATAATTCCTTGTTCAATTTTTGAGAACAGTTAAAAAAAAAAAAACTTATCTAACATAGAGAAAAATCAGCTCCTAGAAGTAGTTAAAAGAATGTAAGGGTTTTTTTTAAGATTTATTTATTTATTATGTATACAGTGTTCTGTCTGAATGTATATCTGCAGGCCAGAAGAGGGCACCAGATCTCATTACAAGTAGTTGTGAGCCACCATGTGGTTGCTGGGAATTGAACTCAGGACCTCTAGAAGAGCAGCCAATGCTCTTAACCACTGAGCCATCTCTTCAGGTTGGAGAGATGGCTCAGATGGCACTACTTGCTCTTCCAGAGGACTCGTGTTTGAGTCTTTGCATCCACATTACAGTTCATAACCATTTTTAACTCCAGTTCCAGGGGATAATGTTGTCCTCTTCCGGCTTCTGCAGGCAATGCATGCACATGGAGTACATGTATGCAGGCAACAAAACACCCACACATAAAACATAAGATTTCCAAAGTGACAATGCTATGTCTTTCAGAATGGGACTCAATCATATTCAATACTATAAATAAAGAACTACAGAGGATATACTTCAGTCTGCTTACACACTGGGCAGATTCTTAAGGATGAGTCTGATAGTAACAGGCCAATAAACATAAAGACTAAAGGGCCATTAAGACCCTGTGTAAAGAGAAGCCTAACAAATAAATTTAAAGTAGTCAGGCAGGAAGAAATAGAATTAATATCTCTTATGTAGTTTAATGTGAGTGTAGAGAGATGACTTGAATAATGATAAGTATTGATATAGTGTACCTTTCTAGAACCCATTGTTTTGGTTTGGTTTGGTTATGAGATGGGTGTTTCAAAAGGGAGTCTCCCTGCCTAAGCATCCCACATAGCTGGTTCTCCACGCAAGCAGAAAATATGCAACTGACGTCTAACATTTGAAGCCATATGCTTCCACTCACATGAAATCTGTAAACATTATTTTGAACATTTAAGTAAAATTGACATAATTTAAAAAGAATAGTACTTTAACAGTCTGCTAGACTTCACTAATCACATCTCAAAAATGAGAGATTAGGTGTCCCACCTGGCCAGCCACCCAGGACACAGGAAAACTTCCAGCTATATTTGGCGTACCAACATGGGGCTCTCAAATTTCAATAAGGCATAAAAGAGTTTAAAAAGGGCTTCTAAACACACAATAATGGAGCAAAAAACAGCTTTCTACTTCATGTCTCATGCGGGTCGAGATATAGAGACGCCAAGGTACAGAGATGCTGTGGTGTACGGACTTGAGCTACAGTATGGCAGGTTCACTGGCGTATGGGCTTAAGTGCAGCATGGTGGATTCCTGCCACTGTACACAGTGGTGTCTATAACCCGAACAGCATGGTGTGTGGTGCGTGGTGGATATAGCTTTTGCTAGTACAGACGAAAGGAAGGAAGGAAGGAAGGAAGGAAGGAAGGAAGGAAGGAAGGAAGGAAGGAAGGAAGGAAGGAAGTAGGGAGGAAGGGAGTGAGGGAAAGAGAGAGAGAGAAGGAAGAAGGAAGGAAGGAAAAAAGGAGGGAGGGAGGAGGGAGGGAGGGAAAGAAAGGGAGGGAGGGAGGAGGGAGGGAGAGAGAGAGAGAGAGAGAGAGAGAGAGAGAGAGAGAGAGAGAGAGAGAGAAAGAGAGAAAGGAAGGAAGGAAGGAAGGAAGGAAGGAAGGAAGGAAGGAAGGAAGGAAGAAAGAAAGAAAGAAAGAAAGAAAGAAAGAAAGAAAGAAAGAAAGAAAGAAAGAAAGAAAGAAAGAAAGAAAGAAAGAAAGAAGGAAAGAAAGAAAAGGTTTTTGGGCTACACGCTGCTGGATGGAAGCACAGACCCACTGCTTCAGAGAGTCAGCAATGAACATGATTTCCCCAGAGCTGGTGGAAAACTTAGTTCCACCATGCTGGGAAGCTGAAATGGGGGGAGCCAGCAGCCAAAGCTGCCATTTCAGTCCTAGTCATGCTGCAGTTTAAAGCAATAAATTCACAATAAGACAGATTAAGATGGGATAAACCCTAAACAGTTTATAGTGTGTGTAAAAATGTATGTAGTCTTGGAAGAAAGAGGAAAAGGAATATAGACAGTTATATAAAGAAATAGAAAGTTTAAAAAAAAGTCTTTAAAAAGAAAATAAAAGTAATATAAAAAATAAGCCACATAAAGATGGAAATCACACAGAGAGTCTGGATTATATTGTCTTTGGGATTTTTAACTGCAGAAAGACATTTAATTATAAAGGCTGCTCAGTTAAACCAATATGTATATTTTGAAGGTATCTTGACTTCAAAATTTGGACCTAAGGATACGTTGCTTTGGAAAGGAGGCTCTGCTTTTGTTTCCACAGGAAGCAAGAGGCTATGGATTTGTTCCAGGTTAAGATGGATCAGATTTGATCAAGCTAGACCTCCTGAACCTTAACAGATGGTACCTATCAACAAAGGTTATAGCCGGTCTTCCCAGGACTTTACCATTATCTCAAATTTTCTCAGAATCTCCAAGACTACCAGTGGCCCCTATCAGCATGAAATAGCCTAGAAAACTATGCCCACATTCTCAAAAACTGGATAATGGATGTTTGTCTGTCTTTGTTTAGGTTGTTGGTTACAAATTATTATTGGTCATAGTCAATCTCTTTCTAAAAGAAGAAAGGGGGATATGATATAGAAATATAGGCTATAGATATGATAGGATGAAAGGGTAGATTATTGAATCTACTTTTAAAGAGCAACAACTTGTTTAAAAATGTTTTACAATGCTATGGATTTTAATTTATTGATACAAATTTAAAGTTAATTTTGTTATAGTGTATGTATGTTTCTACTCTTGTTTAAAGTATTATGTTTATGTAACTCATTTAAATTGTAATGGATAATTAAAGAAATACACATTAATAATTAGTCATCCATAATAATCAAACCTATAGTCATGTTAGTTAAGTTTTCTAGGTATACATAGATATATTTCAATTAGGTAGGTAATCTTCAAACATTTCAAAGACCTACAGAATATTGCATTTAAAATGTTTTAAAAACTTAAGACTTTTCTGGACAGTGGAGATATGTCTGCTCCTGGCAGCACCAATTTACTTCAAAGAGGAAGATGGGTATCAAAGACATTCCATATGGAGTTTATCTTCTTCTTGACAAAAGTTAGCCATTTGGGCAAGAGACTGTTCTTGCCTGGACTGTTTGACAAAATGTTGTATCTATTGAACATGCAGGACCCATGGAAAAATGACCACTAAATTTTGTCAAAACAAGGCAAGATGGTCCTTCAGGTTCTTGCTTCACAGGAGACTGTCAGACATTCTACAGGACACAGGGAAAAGTGACTGAGAAACTAGGCCTATAGTCTGAAGATTGATGCCCCAATGTCGCAGAGGAACTTTGGGTGATTGTCCAGGCTGCCAGCTGTCTCTGTCATTTCCAGAATTTTGGAAGTTGCTTACAATGCATTTCCTGTTTACTTAGGTAATATCTTTCTGGGTTCTTTGATATAGTTGAAGACTAGATAGTTATAATTATAATTTTCCTTTGTTATGATAAAAGATAAGTTAGATATGAAACCTTAGGCTCACAAATATAGGATAAATAGAATATTTTCTTTAAATATGCCAAATATAAATAGACTAGATATTGTAACTATAATTCTTGCTTGATAACTGTTCTATTATATGTAATTTTACTATGTTAAAGTTAAAACCTTCCTTTTTGATTAGACAGAAAAGGGGAAGTGCTGTGAGAAATATGCTTTTGTACACTGGTTTGATAAAATGCTAACTGGCCAGTAATCAAGCAGGTAGTATAGGTGGGGCAAGCAGACGAAGAGAATGCTGGGAAGAAGAAGGGCTGAGTCAGGAGTCACCAGTCAGACACAGAGGAAGCAAGATGTGAAGTCAGAACTAAGAAAAGGTACCAAGCCACATGGCTAAACATAAATAAGAATTATGGGTTAAATTAAGTGTAAGAGTTAGTCAGAAATAAGCTTGAACTAGTGGTCATACAGTTCATAAATAATATAAGTCTTTGTGTGTTTACTTGGGTCTGAGTGGCTGCAGGACTGGTGGGTGAGAGAGATTTGTCCTGACTGCGGGCCAGGAAGAATACAGGAAAGCTTCCAGGTAAAATCAGGAGGTTCAGAATCTTGAAAATACCCATACTTACAAGACAAGAATAACTAAGCAACACAAACTATATGGAGTGTGGTGACACACAACTAAAATCCCAGGACTGAGGAGGCTGAAATAGGATCTCAAATTCAGGCCCAACCTGGGCAACCTAATGAAATTCTGTCTCAAAACAATAAAAATATCAAACTAAATAAATTCATCTAAAAACCTAATATGTTGTAAATAAAAAGAACCTGGATATCTGCATGACTGACTTACAGGGAGGGTGAGGCAGGAGGACTAGAGTGAGTTCATGGCCAGCCTGGGCTACATAGTTAAGTCCCAGGCCAGTCTAGAACACAATATAAAACAAAACAAACAAAAAAAAAAAACAAGCTGTGTGATATTTTGTTTGTGATCTAACAAATAAAGCTTGCCTAAAGATCATAGTGCAGAGATAAGCCACCAGGTAGCCACAGAGGCCAGGCAGTGGTAGCCTTTAATTCCAGCACCTAGGGAGATGGAGACAGGAAGTGATATGGCTGGGCAGAGAGAGGAATGTAAGGCGGGAGAAGACAGAGGCTCAGTCTCTTTCAGGCTGAGGATTTTGTAAAGGTAAGAATAAGTGGCTGGCTGCTCTGCTTCTCTGATCTTTCAGCATTTACCCTGACTCCAGGTTTTTATTAATAAGACCAATTAGGATTCATGCTACGGCTGAGTACAGTAGTTAATGCCTATATTCACAATACTTGGTAGACTGAAGCCAAAGGATTAGGAGTTTGGGGGCAGCCTTGGCTACATAGCAAGTTCAAGGCCAGCTTAAGCTACATGTGACCCTATTTCAAAGTATTAACAAATAAAACCAATTTCTTTACATGTGCTGTCACACAGGTAATCAATACATACACATGTAAGCATATGTGTATGTATTATAGGTCTTTATTTTTGTCCTCTTCCTATTTTTAGGCATTGCTTTTACTAACTTTCATGTTACAAGTAAACATTTGCTTTATTCATTAATTATCAACACATATTCAAAACGTAAATATACATAAAATGACTAAGCAAAAGTAATGGCATTAGAAGTGAAAAATCAGGGACTGGAGAGATGGCTCAGTGGTTAAGAGCACTGGCTGGTGTTCCAGAGGACCCAGGTTTGGGTTCCAGCATCTCATGGCAGCTCATAACTATATGTAATTCTAGTTCCAGGGAATGATTATGGTTCTACAGAATCCAATGCCCACTACATATGCATGGTACTCTTACTTACATACAAGCAAACACATATAAAATAAAAATACATAAAATCTTTAAAAAGCCATGGCTGTCATGATAGAACTCTCATCCAGTGTCTGATTGAAGGGGATGCAGAGATCCACGGCCGAGCCCCAGGTGGAGCTCTGGGAGTCCAATTGGTGAGAGAGAGAAGGGATTTATGAGTGAGAGCTATTGAGACCATGACTGGAAAAAGCACAGGGACAAATAGCCAAACTAGTGGAAACACATGAACTGTGAACCATTGGCTGAGGATCCCCCATGGAACTGGACCAGGCTCTCTGGATAAGTGAGACAGGTGATTAACTTGAACTGTTTGGGAGGCCCCCCAGGCAGTGGAGCAGGGACCTGTCCTTGGTGCATGGACTGGCTTTTTTGGAGCCTATGCTGGGACACTTTGCTCAGCCTTGGTGTAGGGAGGAGGGGACTGGACCTGCCTCGGCTGAGAATACCAGGCTGGGCTGACTCCCCAGGGGAGACCTTGCCTTGGAGGAGGTGGGAGTGGGGGTGGATTGGGGGGAGGGCTGGGGTGGGAGGAGGAGGATGGGGGAATCCGTGACTGATAAATGTGAAATTAAGTTAATAATAAAATAAAAATATTAAAAAAAAAGAAAAGAATTTACACACACACACAGAGAGAGAGAGAGAGAGAGAGAGAGAGAGAGAGAGAGAGAGAGAGAGAGAGAGAGATAAAAATCAAAGTGCTTTATGGATCCATATGCTGAGATTTCATAGTATTATAATGAGGTGCTTTAGAGAATAAACCAGCAGATCTTGTTCCTTTAGGTATTTCCTTACTGATTAGGAGGGATGAGGGATAGAGGTAATGCTGCCCAAACTGTAGAGCTAAAAAGGACATTGAACTCCTGGTCCTCCTGCCTCTGCCTCCTAAGCATTGGGATTATAGAGGCATGCCACCGTATAGATTTAGCTCCTCTGTCTGTGTGCGTTTGTGTGTGTGTGTGTGTGTGTGTGTGTGTGTGTGTGTGTGTGTGTGTGTGTGTGTAGCCTATTTATATGTATCAAGATATGTGACATGTGTGTTTGCACATGTGTAAGTACAGGTGTGTACATCTATTCCAGCCTAAGGGAAGGCTAAAATCAGTGTTAGATGTCTTCCTCCAAAGACAAGGTCTTATTGAACTCGGAGCTTCTTATTTTGGCTAGTCAGGTTAGAGCAACCATGGTCCAATCTCACTCTCTCAAAATCTCTCTATCATCCCTCTCCCTCAAGCAAGGAACAGGACCCATGGCCTCAAGTCCTCTAGCAGTTTGCTATATTCCCAGCCACATCTTATGTGATTCAGAAACTAAATTCATCCCTCTTGTGGTAAATTCTATGTTATAGATCACCACTCTTACTAACAGATCAATGGGATGAAAGAACAATCATTTTATATGTGAAATACAGTGTCATTTTGTTAACAGGGCAGTTTCTGGTTTGAATCTGTGCTGTTTGTTTTCAGCAATGGGGAATGCCCAGCAGGGGCATCTAACTGGATCTGAATTCTAGGGTATTCCAAAAGGAGCTTGCTTACAGGATACGGTGGTAAAAGGAATGAAACGATGTAATACTTACTATGTTTAACTTGTCAAATAACCAGTTTGGCTTAACATTTTCCTCCAAAATGGCATTTAAGTATCAAATTTTAATTTCCATAAAAATTAAAGATAAATATTTTGAAGTTAAAAGGAAATTCTTACATACTTGTGCAATTCTTTTTCTTGCCGCTGCAGTTCTGATGACAACAAAACATTTTCCTTTTTTAGAGAATGGCATTCAGTTTCCAATACATTCCATTCCTTTTTCAACTTCTCTAGTTCACCTAAAATATCCACAAAACATATTTGTTAATATAGGAACCAAAAACACCTGTATTCAAAGGAGACATAGTAACATTTCAAAGAATACATTTTCCATTCTTCAAAGCATGTAGGTTTTTATAGAGAAGTCTTTAATACCCATCACTTTGCTTCTATTGTGCAAAGAGATGCTGTCACCTTAAAAAACAAGGTATTTCTTTTCATTCACTGTTTGTTTTGTTTGTTTGTTGGCCAGGAGGTCACTGTGGAGCCCAGACTGGCTGGGACAGCTCTATGTAAACCAGGCTGGCCACAAACTCACAGAGCACCACTTGCCTCTGCCTCCCAAGCACTGGCATTATGAGTGTGTTCCACTATACCTGGCTGCTTCACTGTTTTAAGACAATAATGTTATTGTTTGCTTGTTTTTGACATACACTCTCAGGATATAACCGAGGCAGGCCTTACGCTCATAATCCTCTGGTCTCTACTTCCTAGGTGCTGGGATTATGAGTGTGCTCCATTGTTATGACATATACTCCTCAATGGCATTATAAAGGATTAATAGTACATGACTGTGAAAACACACTTATCACAGAACCTGTAGACCTGCAAAATATACCTACAGCCCTGGTTTACATAGTTACCTTCTATCAAAAAGAACAATCACTGCGGCCACGAGTTAGGAGCTAGCAGGTGTGGGCTGGGACAACATGGTGTGATTAAGGGCCACCCCCTCCTATTCCCTGAAAGCAGGAGTTAGGAGCTTTGTGCCTAAACATTCACTCACCTTGCAACCTTGTTGCCTCCTCTCTTTGCTGGTCTTCACACTGCTGACATCTAAGCTGGAAACTGCTCTGTAAACTGGTGATTTCTTTCTCATATTCAGATGCTGCTTTCCTCCAGCCCTCAAGCTCCACTCTCACCTTCTTAAGCTCTTCTTGCAAAGAAGCAAAGTCAGTGTCCCGCTCAGAAGCAGCCTTTGCCGCTGCTTGATGAAGGAGCAAAATCTCATCTTGGGCACTAAGCAATTTATCTCTTGTGCTGGAGATTTCAGTGTCCTTTTCCTCTTGGAGATTCTCCATATCCACGTGTAACCTCTGCAGCTGGACTGTAAAAGAGCATTCACTATCATTTTCTTAAGTTCATAGGAATCAGGAACAAAATTACAACACATTAGAGGACACAGCTTTTATGTGGCCTAGCGGTCACAGCTGTTTCTTTTGATTAAATTACACAAGCAATCCGTGTTAGACACATGGAATGCCAAACACAGATGCAAAAGGGAAAAGCCAAAAGTCTAAGGCACATTTTATTTCCCACAGAGATGAGATTCATGTTAATATTTTGGTAATTGTTCTCTTTGTTTTTCCAATGACTTCATACAGATATAAAAACGAGCATTAGGTAGAAAGGGATATATATGTATGTTTATATGTAATACATATTTTTCTGTCCTCTTGCTGGTGAAAATATTTTGGGTGAGGGGGTGAGACAAAGTTTTATTTAGCTCCAGCAAACCTCAAATTCATTATGTAGCTGAGGTGGGTCTTGAACTCATGACCTTCCTGCCTCGTCTCTTGAGATTACAGACATGCATCACCACAGTTAGCATCACCCCTGCCTTTTAGGTCTAAATACTGGGTTAATGGGACAATCCCTCCCTGTCATCTCCTTTAAAGAAAAAATGTCCAAGAGGCCAGTGTTAACAGTTTCTAGGGAAGAACCAGAGGCATGACAACTGAGAACTCTGCAGTCTTACTGTGTCGTGCCTTTTCAATCACTGAACCAGACAATAACCACAGCCATCTCAGTCTTGGGATGCCCCATACCTTGAAGAACCTGTATTTGTTTAGCAGATTCCTCAACTTGATTTCGATAGGCTTTACGTTCTTCTTCCAAAAGAGCTAAAAAGCAAAAACAAGGTGGATCATATTTTGTGAGTTAATGAAAAGCATTCACAATTGCATAAGCAGAAATTTCTAAAATTTTTCTTTCATAGTTTACTGAAAGACACAAGAGTTAGGTGATAAGTATTATCAATATTAGCCATTAAGATTTTAGGAACACAAAACAATAGTAAGTAACAAATCTATAAAACCCAGTTACAGAGTTGCTACATACCATACCACCAACAAGCCTTTCTTACATAAGAAATATCCTAATAATTAGTAATCATCACTGTCTGATAGCACGGGCTTATAATCCCAAATACTAGGAAGGCTAAGGCAAAGAAGTTCACAAGTTCAAGGCCAGCCTCAGCTACACACTGAACTCAAAGCTAGCCTAGGCTATGTTGGAGGACCCTGTCTATAAAAGAGAATTAGAAATATACCTCAGTGGTGGAGTGCTTGCCTACTATACACCAAGGCCCAGGTACAAGCCCTAGCACCATTAAAAAAGAATAATGTATTAAGGACCAGGCATGGTATTGCACACTTTAATCCAAGTACTTAGGTAACAGAGGCAGACAGATCTCTGTGAGTTCAAGCTGGTCTGTGCAGCGCCCCTTGCCAGCAAGGGCTACAGAGTGAGACCCTATCTCAAAACCAAAAACACCCTCCAACTACGAATGAACAAAACAAATCTTAAAAATCACACACCAAAACAAAACAAAATTAAAAAAAAAAAAACCCAAAACATAACATTCTTGTGTTTACTGTGAAGCACATAGTAAATACAAATTAATGGCTGATTGCGAAATATTTTTTCATTGTAATTAAGTGTTAGCCTGTATCCTCTAAGAGTCAAGAGAAAGGAATGCCTGGGTTTTTTTGTTGTTGTTGTTGTTGTTGTTTTGTTTTGTTTTTGTTGTTGTTGTTTTTAAATTTTGCGGTTCTGGGGATCAAAGCCAGGGTTTCACCAAGCTAGGCTGGCCTTAAACGGAACTATAGCTAACTTGAGCTACCATCCTCACAGCTCATCAAGATAGTAATATCTTTAAAAATCAGGAAAGGAAATAGTCTTAAGATGATCCTGGCTTCTTTTTGGCATTTAAATTGTTCTTCAGCTCAGGAAGTGCATCTTATAAAACCTAAAGATGCCCTAAGAATCCATGAGATTTTAGGACTCTCCAAGATTCATTGCCAAAGGGCAAACACTGGAATGCTAAGGAAGCCTAAGGTCCAGAGAACAGCAGGGCCCACTGGCAAATGGTTATCAGAAGGGCCACGAGGAGAGGTAGCCAAGAGGAGATCCTATTCCTTTTTCTTTTCTTTTCTGAGGGAATCTAGCTACCCAGGCTGGCTTCAAACTTGTGCTCTTCTTTCCTCCACATGTACCACTGTGCTTAGCTCAGAAGATCCCATACTCTGAACCTTGCCCACAGTCTTACTGTTAAATGAACTCCCCGCCCCAAACGGAGCACTAATATTAAGTATAACTCAATTTACAGGGTTTCCCCAAGTAAATTGATTGATTGGGCATCTCACATCCAAAAAAAAAATCTGAACTATGAAATCTGAAACTTTTGACCCCAACCAATTCAGATAAGGAACTTGGCTGTTCAGGAACTCGCTCTGTAGACCAGGCTGGCCTCAAACTCAGAGATCCGCCTGCCTCTGCCTCCTGAGTGCGGGGATTAACTGCGTGAGCCACCACCACCACAGTCCTCATCTTACCATCTGAAATGGAAGCTTAGAAGGTTGAATGGATGTCTGAGAACAAGCCTAGCAAAGTCCTGACTCTGGAGACCCTGCTTGGGTTCTGAGTTTTCTGACATCAAAGCACACTGTCTGCTTTCACAGGCCCCCGGGAGAGTTGCAGTGATCTTGATCTCACCTTGAAGTTCAAAGCATTTTTGTTTACTTGCTCTAGCTAGCTCCTGGGCTTCGATCAATTCTTTTCGAAGATGCTGAATTTCTTGTTTGGCCTCAGTTTCTGACTGTGCACCCTGCAAGTCATCTGACAAAAACATATTTATTTTAAAAGCAAGTGTTAGTACTGCACTATAATCTCTATAGTTAAAGTCTAGTGCTCTTCTTCATGTTTAGACACACACACAGCTAATCACATGGCACAACTGAGTTAAACAAATTAGAGTAAGCATATTAGTTATCTTTACCTTCGACAACACAGAGTTAACATGGATACTAGTACTATAAAATACAGAAATTAACATATAGCTCCTATAAAACTTGAAATTTGGTGAAATAGGTATAACACTGTTCTCCATCAATTTTCAAATTATATTTATTATTACTATTGTTATTTTTCTCTCTTTCTCTGTCTCTCTCTGTCTCTCTCTCTCTCTCTCTCTCTGTGTGTGTGTGTGTGTGTGTGTGTGTGTGTGTGAGAGAGAGAGAGAGAGAGAGACAGAGACAGAGACAGAGACAGAGACAGAGACATGCCACAGTGCATGCGTAGAGGCCAGAAGACAACACAAGGAAGCTGGCTCTTCCGCTCCACTGCAGGTTCCGGGGATCGACCTCAGGTCACCAGGTCTGGCAGCGGTGCCTAATTTACCAGATCAGCCCTCTTTCCACTTCCTTCTCCATCAGTTTTGAAATTTAACAATAAGACAAAAAAACTTTACTTGGAACTTAAATAAAAATGGAAAAACAAAGGAAATTCTTCTTCAAGAAACACTCGAGGACCAGCTGGCTCAGTGGGTAGAGGCATATCCAAGCAGCCCCTGGGACCTGTGTCCCACCGTGGAATCCCACAAGACAGCAGGATGGAATAGACTCCCTCAGATTGTCCTGTTAACTCTGCACGCATAGCTTTCCCCATCCCACCCCACCCCACCAAACAAAGAAACTCAATTAAACCAACAACAATGAAAAACTTCTGGTTTTATTTGTTTGTTTTTGCTGTATGTGTGTTGTGCCTGTTTGTATTTGTTGAGAAAGAATCTCACTATGTATCCCTGTCTTGTCTGAATCTCAGTATGCAAACTAGGCTGGCATGAGATCTGTCTGTCTGTGCCTCCTGAATGCTAGGACTAAAGGTGTACACTAGCAAACAAAAAAAAACAAAAACTGTTTTAAAAACAGAAAACAGGTTTTTTTAGTATTATTACAATGTTACTTGTAGAATATAAAAAAAAAGTGTGTGTGTGTGTGTGTGTGTGTAGTAACATTTAAAGAAGTTGAGACCATTTGAGGGTAGCATAATAGGAGTTGGAGGGAGGGAAGAGTAATGGGGAAACAAAGTAGTTATAGTTTAATTTTAAAAAAAAACACACACCATCAGCCCTAAACACACAATAAAAACTAGACAAGATACTCCACTGTATCTAATTTGTACTCACTATCATATCACAGAAGGTAAACATACTTGCCGAATTATTAACTGATGTCATCTTAGCAATTTAACTAAAATAAATTTAAGCCAGCATTGTACCTCAAATATGCCACTTTTCTAACCTCTTTCTGTGGTGGTATTGTGTTCCCCAAAATATTGTGCACGCTAATAAACTTATCTGGGGTCAGAGAACAGGACAGCCACAATATTAAAAATAGAGAATAGGCAGTGGTAGCACACCCCTTTAATCCTAGCATTCCAGAGGCAGAAACCCCTCTGGATCTCTGTGAGTTCAAGGCCACGTTGGAAACAGCCAGGCATGGTGACTCACACCTTTAATCCCAGGAAGTGAGTCTTTAATCCCAGGGAGTGATGGCAGAAAGCAGAAAGATATATAAGGCATGAAGACCAGAAACTAGAAGCTTTTGGCTGGTTAAGCAATCAAGCTTCTGAGCAGCAGTTCAGCTGAGATCCATTTGGATGAGGACTCAGAAGCTTCCAGTCTGAGGAAACAGGATCAGCTGAGGAACTGGCGAGGTGAGGTAGCTGTGGCTTGTTCTGCTTCTCTGATCTTTCAGCGTTCACCCCAATACCCAGCTCCAGGTTTGTTTTTATTGAAAAGACTCTTTAAGATTCCTGCTACATTCTTTCTGCTCTGTTGCTCATCTTTGCTGTATTGAAACTTCTAGTGGGCTAGAAAAGTGACTCCGTGGCTAAGAGAGCTTGCAAAGCAACCATGAGGACTAGAATTCAGATTCTGGCACCCAGGTAACAAGCTAGGTATCTTGCAAATACCTGTTACTACAACTCCAAAGGATCTCATATCCTTTTCTGGCCTCTGAGTGCACACAGGCATACCTACCACAACCACCATCCCGCAAAAAATAAAAAAAAAAAAAAAAAGGCATATACAAATGCACACACGTACACACAAACAAAATCAAACATTTAAAAATATTTTGGCTATAGAACACTGACCAACATCATCCAGTAAGTAATATTTTTATATTATATTCTAGTTGAGTTTTACATTCTTTTGCTTGCAAGTAGTTCAGCTTTACTACACAGCAAGTTCTAGGTTAGCCTGGGCTACAGGGTGAGACCTTGTAGCAAAAAGTAAAATAAAGATTCTTACTGCAGTAGGAGGCAAGAAGATAAATATGTAAGAAATTATAATTATGAAGCCATTCTTTGATCCCTACTATAGCAGTTAACTACTCAGGTGAAAATAATCAGCATATGCTAAAACACATGTAATAACGAATCTGAGGTTTAACAGAACGTGTATGTAGTCATAGGCAATTCTCCACAAGGTACTCATTAGTTACAAAAAGAAAATTAGTTACTTTGCAAGGAGAAACCTGAGAACCAACACCTTAAATAGACAAGGTTAATGTCACCAACAACAGAACAATTCAACATCAGGCACTTTCTGACATGAGACCTAATATTTCTGTAAATATATATAGTTTGAATTTAGTCATGAGGAGGTATCACTCACATACAAAGTGAGAGACATTTTAATTGTCCCATGCTGTTCAAAACTGTTAATGACATGTTTAAAACTCAAAGGAGTCTGGAGAGACATGACAAAGGCAATATGTGATTCAGGACTCTTTTGTCATTGGCACATTACAGAGACAACAGAAAAATGAGAATAAAGTCTGCAGATCAGGAGTATAGTTACACAT
Organism: Peromyscus leucopus; assembly: GCF_004664715.2. Lineage (NCBI taxonomy): Eukaryota > Metazoa > Chordata > Mammalia > Rodentia > Cricetidae > Peromyscus > Peromyscus leucopus. The sequence continues at coordinate 114,194,885 of NC_051070.1, read as the reverse complement.
CAATGTTAAGTTCTTAATTTTGAGAACGGTATAGCAGTCACATAAGAGGAGTTAGATATGTGTATCAAAGTATTTAGGAGTAAAGGCTATCATGTCTGAATAATCCACAGGTAAAAGGAGAGAGATGGAGAAAATAATGATGAATAAAATTTGATAAAGTGAACAACTATGGGTGTAATACTTATATTTGGGGAATATGAATGAAGAATATATGTGACTCTTAGTCCTAATGCTGTAACTTTTCTATAGGTCAGGAATTATGTCAAAGTAAAAACATATGCCTACATATATTTAAATAGAGGGAATGCAGAATATCAAAACTTACTGAATCTAGGAAGTAAGCATATATAGGTGTTCCTGGTTTTCTTCAACATTTACCATGTTTTCATTTTTTTTAATAATTAAAAAAAAAATCTCTCTTAAAGTAACCAATCCTAATGCAACCTATCTTAGGACAAGCCCCAGTCTTTTCTGACTAAATTCCATCAGCTTATCTTGCCCTTCTGGTTTTATCATTACAAGCACAGTAAGAGTAAATGAATCACTGTAACAGCTAAAGGAAAGCTGCTTTGCTTTAATAAGAGCATCCATCTCTGAAGTCTACAGACAGACAATTCTCATGCCCAGCAGAACACTTCTCGTGATAGGTCATGCCATGAAACAAAACTAACACAGCAAGCACTTTGCTTTCAAAGGAAATACGAAGGAAGTGGGTTTTATGCCAAGCAATCACATTTTAAAGGGGGAAATATAATCAATGCCATAACGAGCTGTACTCATACAATGGAGCACTATTTTCGAATTAGTTCTCTGAACCATAGAAAGAACCAACATTTTAATTACAAAAAAATAAGATGGCATCTATCAAATCACACAAACACAAACTCTAGAGCATTTGGTCACAAGAGTACTACTACTACTGACTAAAATTTTCACAAATTAAGTTTGGTGCAATAAACACAAATGACCACATTCAAACTAATCACATAGTTAGTGTGCAAATCCTCTTGCTAAACAACCAAAACCGATTTTTGTCAAAGACGAATGAAAAATCTTTCTGTGCTAAGGTTGATTAAACATCTGTTTTCATAAGGTCTACTGGGAAAATGCTTTATTAGTTCAGTTTACTGTGTTTAAGTCTACTTTCACTGCACCCTGATTTTCTTAAATCAGTCTGCTTCACAACCTTGGGGAAAGTCTGGTGATGAGTATTAGTGGAAAATATTTAGATGGGGTAAATGCAAGCCTTCTGCAGCCTAATTTATTTTCTTTTGTAGGCTGAGTCTGATAATTTACTCTCTTCCTTTTTTTTTTTGTTTGTTTGTTTGTTTGTTTGTTTGTTTTTTCGAGACAGGGTTTCTCTGTGTAGCTTTGCGCCTTTCCTGGAACTCACTTGGTAGCCCAGGCTGGCCTCGAACTCACAGAGATCCACCTGCCTCTGCCTCCCGAGTGCTGGGATTAAAGGCGTGCGCCACCACCACCCGGCCTACTCTCTTCCTTTAAGAGAGAATTCCTAGTGGTGTGTGGTAGTGCACTCCTATAATCCCAGCACTCGGAAAGCTGGGGTACTGCAGTCTCAACTATCCCATATCAAACCAGAAAATTCTGTCAAGCTACTACACCTAATTATATAGATTACAAATCATAACCACACATAATAAAGCACAATTTAAATGTTTCTAGTAACTTAAAGTAAATAAATAACTTTAGGAATACATAAAACTCTCACAAAGGAAAAACAATACTCATCATTTAAAGTAATAGCAGTTATTTCTTGACAACTTTGATAAAATTCCCCTGCTCCTAGTCAAGCATGTAATGACTTAACACTCGGTTCTCTCCTTAAAGATTTTTATTTTACATGTAGGAGTGTTTCTCCTGCATGCATTCATGCAGACCACATTCACACCTGGTGCCCACAGGAGTCAGAGGGTACTGGGTCCTCTCAAACTAGAGTTATGGACAGCTGTAAACCACTGTGTGGGTGCTGAGAACCAAACTCAGTCCTCCAGAGCAGCGTGTGCTCTTCCATTGAGCCACTGCTCTGGTCTTTACCACTATGTTCTTAAAAACCAGCTGTGAGGCGCTGGAGAGATGGCTCAGCAGTTCAGAGTGTACTGCTTTGACAGAGTACCAAAATTCAGTTCCCAGCAGCCACAAAAGGCAGCTTACAAACTCCTGTAACTCCACCTCCAAAGTATCTAATAACCTCTTCTGGCCTCCACAGGTACCTGCACTCGTGCACTTATTTGCACATAGACATACACACATAGTTAATTAAAAATGAAATAAATCTAAAAATAATTTTAAAAAATCAAGTTGTAAAATCTTTCTATTTTACTGAGAGGCAGATGGGCCTCTAAATTTGCTACACAGTTGAAGATGGCCTTGAGTTCCTTTCTCTCCTGCCCTCCCAAATGTTGACATAACAGGCATGTGCCAACACATCCAGCTTCAAAATCTTTGAACAGCTATTGTTAAAAATACTATTTCATTAACAAAAGTTGGCAATCACACAGAACTGTAAGAAGGGAGGGAAGGAAGGAGGAATGGAGGGAGAGAGACAGAGAAAGAGTGTGTATGTGTGTGCATGCATGTGAAAGTGCATGGTGTATGGGTATATATGTGTCCATACATGTATGCATGTGTGGACACATGCATGTGTACTTGTGAATATAGAGGCCAGAGGTCAATGTTAGAGGTCTTCCTCTATCTATACATACACATAATTAAAAATAAATTAAAATAAATAAAAAAGCATTAATAACAGTTGAATACAATTAACACAGTCACAATGCTACTTAAAAATGAATCCAAATTTAGCTGACAAGAAGATTTAAGATATTTATGCAGCACAAAAGACCATATAAACTGCTACTTTTATGAGAGTTTATTACTTAAATTTCCTTTATGATTATTTACTTCCTTTCTTATTTTTTCATGTTTCCATAAAGCACTGAGGTTCTGTTTACCTCTGCCCAGTATCAGCTCTTTTATCTGTTTGTTTACAGTAATCCCTTCCGTAGTACCAGCCTGTTTGTTTGCATGTTTATTTGTTTTGCATGCTAGGAATCTTGCAAACCCAGGGCCTTGCACAGGAGTGGCAGGTACTCTTAACAATGACCTCATCCCTTTTTTCCAGTATCCACAGCATCTTATAAAATAATAGTTTTGCATTGCTATCAAGATTTCTAAACTGTGCAAACATTCACTTATTTTAATTACAATGACATGAAAAAAATCATGCCTTTTCAACCCAAAAGTCACCTAGGAGCTGTACAGATCAGTAATTAAAGGAAACTGTGATCAGACTGAAGGACACATTGGTTGGCTGTCTGGTTCAGCAATCCTCAGGAACATCTCTGGGCTGTGGAATTCAGTCAAAACTGGTTCCAGCAGCCATGTGATTTTCAGCCTCCATGGAGAAGGAGAAAGAAAGTGAGGGTGTCCAGAGAAAAGACCACTGGGAAAATCTGGGTAAACTCATTCTTGCCATGGTTAAACTAGGCCAGCAGCCGGGTCATGCGGGGTGAACCAAGCCTCCTTCCTCATATCTCAAAATCCAGAGTCTGGGCTGTGAGGTCCCTTAATAGTCCCACTAGAACAATAGATATGTATACACAAAGAACCTTCAACAGCTAGCACTGTTGTTCTCCTCCCAGAGAGCCTCCTGGTTGGTGTTAGTCCACCACTCCCCACATCTTCATCCACTGGACAGAAACTTTGTGTAACGGGAGACAAGGAAAGAAGTATATGCTCAGAATCACAGGTTTACCAATAAGTTTCCCCAAGACACTTTATTTTAAAATCCTTAGGTAAATAATCGGCACGTCCTATCCACTGTATTCTAAGAGCAACTACCAAGAAATAGACACACTTCCTTTTTAGGGGGGAGACAAGTAAAGAGGTTCAGCACAGCACCTCTCAGCCCAGTGAGAGCGGGAGACTCCATCTTCCCCAGGGACAGTTATCCAATTGCTAAGTCCTCAGCCCTGAAACCACACACATAGAGGCTACACTAAACAGACTATGCAGGCTGTATTCATATGTTTTGCACATACAAGTAACAACAATAAAGAAAAGAGAACATGAACAAGAGGGCACGGGTGGGGTATGGAAGACCCTGGAGGGAGAAAACAGATGGGGAAGATGTAATTGTGAAAGAGAGAGAAAGATCTGAGCCCCCTGTCTCTCAGAGTCTCTTGAGAACCAGGTAATTATTGGGAAATGAGGAAGACCAGCAAAGGAAAACTGACTCAAGCTAGTCTGTAATTTAAATGTGTACATGTATTTTTTAGCAAGTACTGGCACCAACACTTTAAATTTTAGTTCCTCCTACTATACACAACCTTTCTTAATGAGCAAACTAAAATGTAAAACTTCATATACATGAAACAGATTTAAAATGATGTGAAAACACATTAAAGTACCTTTTAAAAGAGACACTTTAGCAATGGGTTCATTTAGGTCTTGCTCATCCATCTGGGCGTCTACAAGGGGGAGAAAAAATTATAGAGTTGATAAATCTATCAGCAAGTTATTATTATCACAATAAATCAAAAGTACACATCTCCTATGCTTGGATAGTTGAAAATATTTTTAACAAAATATTCAAGATTTTATTAAGTCAAAACACTGCTTTTTCACTAAAAACAAACTCTGAATTTCCAACCACATTAACTAATAAACCTAAATTGCCAGGAGGCTGTTCAGATTTGTAAATACTAGGTTAAAACTCACCTGTAGTGTCGTCGCTGCTTTTTTCCTTGCTTGGACTCAGAGTATCTGATAAGTCAGATTCCTTTGCTCTTGCCTGGTTTTCTATTAGGAAAAACACAAAAGTCAAAATGTTATCATAACTTAACACCTTCTCTCAAGAAAACCGCTTTAAGTATGAATGCTCAGAATATGTGCCTATGCAAAATAGTATTAAAAACCAACTAAGATCACGCAATCTCTTTGTTCTTCACCACCCGATCCAAAATGCAGTGCTGGTTATTTCTCAGAGTTCACAGCAAATCACAGTGTGGGTCCTGCCTGCTGTGCAGGGGGGCTGGGCTCTTACTCGAGTCTGTCCACTTATCAACCGGGAACAAACTGCAGCCAGCTTTGTTACAGTAATCAGGAAAGACACCAAATGCAGCAGAGTTCCCAGGGCAATGAGGAAACTGAAGATGACTGAAGGAAAAGGCTGGAGGCTTCCCTCAGTGCCGTCACAAAATCATTCTAAACTTACAAGTATAAAAGTACCCCTTACATGAGGAGCCCGTTTCTAAAGACAACACAATGAACGGGGGTTACAACAAGAAGGGGCACCTGTTCTAAAGGTTCCGGTATGTTTTCAAGAGATACTCTGCCATATCTGACCAGGTCATTCTAGGCCAGTGCCCTCAAAAGTCCAATCATAGGCCGACAGTTTATTAAAGATCATAAGTGACTAAGTCCCAATCAATATAGTAGCATACCTATATATTCTTTGGCATTCTTTAGGACAGTGATTACAGAGAAGGTCATTTCCTCAACTAAAATTCTATAATATCACTTCTAGGCATCAGCTAAGCTTCATATTGCAAAATTTAGCCATAATGTCATACCTGTATCAATTCCCACGGGGGTTCAGTTATGCAGGCTTCTTTATAGGGATGTGCATAACAGCTCATTACAGACTACAATTCTTTGCTTGAATCCACACTTCCCTAACCTCAACAGCCACTTTCTCTATCTGGCCCATATTGTAAGGTATAGCTTTTACCTCATTACTTCTAAGGAAATAAGTATTTTTCTAGTATGTTACTCTTTTTTATTATGTATTTTCTGTTGTTCCCCCCCACACGCTACCCTACCGCACCCCACCCCCTGTAGATCATACTCAACTTTCTGGGGTATATAGATGTTATTTCTCTAATGAGATAATCATATTCATTAAGTGGATTACTATCTTCATGATCATAAATAATCATGGCATATGTCTGACTGTACCATTGTGACAATATACATCAAAATTTAAAAATATGCAAAACCATGAACTGGAGTGATGCCTCAGTAGTTAAGAGCATTTCCTACTCTCGCAGGGAGTCTTGGTTTGGTTCCAGCACCAACAAAGTGGCTCACAACTGACTATAACTCCAGGTGCCGGGGATCCAAGACCCCTTTTGCCTTCTCTGGGTCCCAGACACATATATGGTACACATACATACATGCAGAGTATTACATATATTTGTGTCCATATATATATATGTATATATATATATTACATCTAATAAATAAATAAAATGTATAAACCCACTTTTATTTTTCCCTAAGGAAATAATTGACTATGTGAGGTATTACATAAGGATGCTCCTTACAGTACTAAATTATGGGAAGATTAAATATGTATTGATACTTAATTTATTAACTAAAAATTAAAGTAAGTATAATACACACACACACACACACACACACAGGGAGAGATTGATTTAAAATATTTATATATTTAGTTCAAGCTATTTAGAGATTTTGCTTCTCCCTCTGCCCCCTGCCCCCCTTTTTTCTTTCTTGAGACAGGGATTCATTGTGTAGCCCATGCTTACCTCTTACTTATGAATCTACTGACTCAGCTTGTAAGTGCTGGGATTACAGCGCATACCCAACAAGCTAGGAAGTTTTTGTTACACAGTATTTTCAAGGTCTAGTAGCATACACAACAAAGGTATTGATCAATGCCTATTGCTAGAGATGGGGACATGAGGGTGTTTACTAACTTCACTAAATCCACTCAAGAATGAAACAGAAGACAGAACAAACAAATGATAGAACATCTATTTCTTTTTAAAACATCTATTTTTGGTCATGAAGCAGTATCTAACATTGTAGTATTAAAAAGTTATTACTAGAGCTAGAGATGACTTAAGAGTTCAGACTTTGCATTGCTCTTCCAGATGACCTGAGTTCAGTTCCCAGCACCTGACTTTGGCAACTTACAGCCACCCGTAACTCTAGCTCCAGAGACTCTAACACCCTCTTCTGGATTTTGAGGGAACCTGTACTTACATGCATATGCCAACACAGAGACATGCATATAATATACACATAATCTAAGAACAGCAAAAATCAATCTTTAGAAAGTACTATTTTTAACTCACTGTAGATGTGTGTATCTGCATGTGGATATGTGCATACAACTGCCAAGTGCCTACAGAGGCCAGAGGTGTCTGATTCCCTGGAGATGGAATCACAGATAGTTGTGAATCACCAGATGTGGGTACTGGGAACTGAACTCTGGTACTTAAAACAAGCAGCAAGTACTCTTAACTGCTGAGCAATCTCTCCAGCCCCTTTTAAAAGCATTTTTAAAAATTCGTTACTGATTAATTTTTTTCTCTGCAGTATTTCATCATTAAGATATATATAAAAGGCCGGGTGGTGGTGGAGCATGCCTTTAATCCCAGCACTCAGGAGGCAGAGGCAAGCGGATCTCTGTGAGTTTGAGGCCGGCCTGAGTTTGAGGCCGGCCTGGTCTACGGAGTGAGATCCAGGACAGGCACCAAACCACCCCCCCCAAAAAAAGATACATATATAAGAAAATGGAAGAACTAGCAACATAGTAACAAAGCTACTCGTAAACTGAGAGTCATATGCAGTGACTGTTGCATGGTATCTTGACTATGCACAACTACCACAGAACAAACACACCAACCATAGGCCATTTCTGTGTGTACCACTGGACCCATTACTTGGAAAGAAGGTAAAGTTGAAGATCAAGAAAGAGAAAGAATTCACTTTGTTTTTGTTTTAAACAAGGTCTCGCTCTATATCTTAAACTGGCCTGGAACTTACTATGTAGCCCAGAATAGCCCCAGATTCATGGCGCTCCTTTTGTCTTAGCCCGTGTATGCTGGGATCTGAGTATCAAATCTAGCTGTATTAACCTTTGTTTAATGTGAGCCCAGAGCTTCCTGCTTATAAGCAGTGTATTGTTAAATCCCCACATATGGGCCAACAAGACAGCTCAGCAGATAAAGACACTTGGTTCCAAGCCTGACAGCCTTAGCTCAATTCCCAGACCCCATGTGGTAGGAGAGAACCAACTCACACAGGCTGTCACCCATCCTGTATACAGGCATGCCACGCATGGCAAGTGCACACTCCCATACCCACAAAAACAAACACACAAATACTTTTTAAGAATGCCACAGCAATCCTGTACACTAAATTTCATTTTACAAATGAAGAAAGTAAACCTGGACATGCTGAGACATATGTAATCCAGCACTAAGGGAGTGCTGACATCAGAGCATCATGGCTTTGAGTCCAGTCAATGATACACAGTGAGACCCTGTCTCAAAAACAAAACAACCAGTCTAACACACACACCAAGAACAGTGGGGAAACTGAGGGTTAAAGATCTAAAGTGAGTTGCCTGAGGATATACAGTTAGAATTATCTACTTGTATTCCTTTTCACTTCTAAGCTACTATGGATATGTAAAGACAGTAACTTGAGTTAGTCCTAAATCAGAAAGAACATGCAAGACATAATTATATACCATGTTAAATGAAGCCTTCAGAGGAAACAGTAAGACTGCTAACAGCTGATAATCTAGCAACTGTCATTTTCAATGGAAAAAAAGACAAAGTCCACATAAAAATCACTAAATGCATTTTTACAAGACAAGTAATTTTAGTCAAATTCAAGAAAAGTATTTTATAGCCAGATTTAAACATTTAAAATATAACTATTATGGCTACCCAGCTTGCTCTCAGGAATCTGGCAACGTGAAAAGTATTAACAAATGTTGATTAATAAAATGTAAAGCGTATATATTTATGGTATCATTCTTGGAAAATGAATTACGCCCACTTGCATGAATTATTTGCCATCACAGATTTAATAAATACCAGACTGAAACAAAGCACCTTGAACACTTGTCCAGTTTGTTCCATGAGATAAGAACCCAGCCGAATGCAGCCATTCCCATTTGTAATCTCAGCACTCGGGAGGCTGAGACAGAAGCTCAAGGCTAAACCAAGTTGCACAATGGAGAGCCTTTCTCAAAAAACAAAACCAAGGAGAGACCCAAAAGTAGAAATGCTGAATCAAAACAGGTTTTTCAAAACTATCTATGTGTATTTTAAATCCATCGTTTTTTAAAATCAGTAATGTTGCACATATCTTTTTCTAAACCTTCACCTGAGTTCAAGCAAATATATTCTATCCCAGAATGGAGGGAGCACTAAGGCAGCCGGGCACTTTTCCTAAAGAAGCACCGGTCACCTTCGCCCTCTGTTCTGCTTCCAGTCTGAAGTGTCAGTTACTCAATCAACAGATTAGAATAGGCACAGAGGTGGTGAAGTCAAGACTATTTTAAAATCTGTTCTCATCTCACTGTAATAAGATGAAATGAAGTGCATATGTACTAAAAATAGTTTACTATTCTGAAACCGAATGCCTGTTTGCCAGAACAATATTAGCATTGCATAGTCTGTGCATTCTTTCTCCTAATATGGCATCTACTGTGCACAAAACTCAGAAGGAAAGCTACCAGACATCCAAATAACACAATCTGTTTAAAAACACTTTAAAAAGTACGCAAGCCAGTTAATCTGACAATACCAAATATACCAAAATCAAGCATTAAAAACTCGGAACTTTCGCTGTTTTAACTGACCAGGATTATGAAACTAGTTTACAATTTTATGCTGGCTAAGTCTGATAAAACTTCCACTCTAACAACGAACACATCCCGCCTGATTTATTTAACTAGTGTCCCTATGCTTAAAAGTAGCAATATGAAGTAAACCTTAACTTTCTTCCTTAAGTTTAATAACTGTAATAAAAATAAAGAAGAAAAAAAGAAAGAAAAGGAAAACTACTTTGGAGAATTACTTGACTGTTAATTATCAAATATAACACAATTTTACATTGGCAAAAGTCATCCACTTTTGTTTTAATCAAATTGAGATAACAAAATAGATAAACACTGAATATCATAAAGAATGTTAAAGATACAATAATTTTCAAAATGAAATTTTAAGTATTTTTCACTCATAAAAGGTTTGCATTGTATTGACTAAACTTTTGAGATGAAAACTGAAAACACTGTAGAAATGAGACAGAATGGTCAAAAGCAAACCTATTTCACAAGCATTAACTTTAACCACACACAAATGACTACATTAAAAGAAACTTTCCTATTTTTTCTTAAAATCGACATCTAAATAGTTTATATAATATCCGATAATGTTGCTAGAGTGACATCTTATATGCTATAAGAAATAAACTCTTGGCTAAAATACCTTGACAATTTAAACTAACTTTCATTATCCAAACTAACTGCCAGACCACAGGGAAACAGGAAACAAACCTTTTGAAAGCCTTGAGTCTTCTGCCACTTTGGTTAGATGCCCCTGGACAATCAGCTTCTCTGCCAAAGAAAACAAGCGTTACTACCCAAGCTCAAACTGAGCCGCATTCCCTGAGTGGAGCAGGGCAGCACATTCCATGACCAAATTTAAAGATGATAGCATTATCCCTGTGACCAAGCTTCAACAAAAAGCTTGAACCTAGAAAGGGAACTAGAGAACTGAACTTACTATAACAATCAAATTAGTACAGAAAACTGGGAAAGAATATGCCTCCGTTTTCATTAGATATCATCATATTGTAAAGTCTAGACCTTTGTATAAAGGAATCAAAAGAAACAAATGTGATCTCTATGCCACGGTATAAAGTTGAAATGAAGCAATTCTGAGAAGGCAGTTCACTTAAATAAGAGAAACAATGCTATACACAACAGTTCACTCTTTCCTGTTGACACAATTCAGAAAAGTCTATATACCATACATCAAGAAAATGGATCATTTTAGAAGAGCTAGCTACCAAAAAGAAATAAAAAAATAACTTTGTGCTTTATCAAGTACTCTCTGTAAGCATTTAATGTATCTTTACAATTTACTTAAAGTCATCTTTTCATATTCTGCACTTCACCAAGGCAGATAATGTATTTATTCTGCATATTTCATTCTTTCCTCCTGTATACCAGCTGGTGTCCTTCAATCAGTTCCTCTACACTATGAGAAACAATTTTTCTGTTCTCTGACTCTTTAACTGCAATTTAGTCTGCACTCACTAATCAATGACTGAAATCACACCACCACCACCACGACCTCTAGGTTTCCCAAGGCCACACAGCTCCTTTTCATTTCTTACAGGTTGTTTATCTGCCTTTGTTAAAAACAAAGATAGGTTCTTAGGGGGAAGGGTAGTAGGAACTGAAGGTAGAGTCTTGTACAAGACAGGCACATACTTAACCACTGAGCAATATCCCAGGCCTCTTTTTACATTTTATTTTGAGACATAAGTTGCCTGTTGCCTATACTGGCCTTGAACTTGTGATTCTCCTCCTTTACCCTCCCAGGTAGTTAGGAATATAGACCTATGCCACCGTATCCACTTCATATTTAGACAATTTGAAAAGCCACTAGTCCTACAAGATGTGAGGCCTGACCTGTCCTATCTGTTCCCTGTCTTACTCTACTCCACTTCCAAAATGCACTTCCTACAAGCACTCACTTTTAACCATTTCCCCATTATTTACATTTACATTTCTTGTATTTATTTATTTATTTAGGTTTTTTTGAGGCAGCATGTCACTACAGAGTCCAGGATAGCCTGGAACTCAAAGTCTTTCTGGCCCACTTGAATGTGATAAATAGTATTAACAGGCAGGCATCACCAGGCCTGTCTATTACATTTGTATTTTTAAATAATATATTCAAGAAAAAACTTCCATTGTAGACATTAATCAAAAATCTCTTACACATGACCATCTTAATTTTACTATTATCTTCAGAGGAATACTATGTTATCAATCTATTTGTACTTTATTGACTATTTACATGTGAGTTATATAATATGCTGTATTTCTTTCCTTAAACAACATTCAGTATATTAGGAGTTTAAACACTTTTTAATATATGTTTTTTAATATATGTTTTAATATATGTTTTTTTTTCAGTCTAAGTTCTCATTGAAACAAAAGTCCTGATATCATCACGTCTCCACCCTCCCTTCCCCAGTTATTTGTCTGTTAGTTAGTTAAAAGGTAGAGCCTCACTATGTAACCCAGGCTGGCCTGCACTTTCAGATCCTCCTGCCTCAACCTCCCAAGTGCTTGTGTTTACTGCACCTCACCCCGCTGGCTTTCCTCAACCTCTTCTTTTACTGCCTTGGTCTCAACTGTATCCTGCACTGTGCCCCTGACCCTGGGTTCTAAATCTTTGTTTTATTCTCTTTTTATTACATAACTTCTGATAATGTCATGAAAAGGAATGGACACGATAAATGATTTCTCACCCTTCCTGTGAAATGCCAGTTTCCTACCAATACTCTGATAGCTCTCTGACAATTTAAGTAGGCCTCACGGAATACTCTCCCTTCTGAGTTTTAAAAGCACACTGCTCTGCTGTTTCCTAGATTCCACTTGGAGTCCAGTGATGATCTGAGTCCTGTCCTTCATGGGTCGTAAGGATTTCTAGTGCTTACAATACCAGATCTGCTTGTCCTTTCTCGGTACCTGGAGGTGACACACCTCAATTCTGTGGCATTGAGAAAGGTTTATAAGACCTAGACGAGCCAGGCCAAAGCATTTAAGAGATGATGGGAGTTTCCTACTTCCCACCCTCACCCACCCCACATTATAGGAACTCTAGAATCATCTTTTGAGAAGGCAACATCATGGTTAAGACTATTAACCTTCATAAACCTTGAGTAATGATGTGGCACAAAGTGTTCTCATCACAACAGACAAGCAGTATAAACAAGAAATAAATGCTTGAAAGATTAGCCATTATGAATCCAGAGATTGCTCAGTGATTAAGAGAATGTGTTTTTGCAGAAGAGCTGGTTCCATTCCCATTATCAACATGGTGGCATGCCCATCTGTAACTCCAGTTCCAGAGGATCTGTCACTCTCTTCTGGCCTCCATGGGCACCAGGCATGCATATAGTACAAATACACACATGTAGACAAAATAATCATACACACAACATAAAAATAAAAATTTTTAAATAAATAAATAAAGGAATACAAGAGTTTAGAAAGTAGTGAGGGAGAAACAATAAGAAAAAAGAATTTCAGGGTTTATTGACTGCCATATTATAATTTTGCTTACTATGAATCTTCTCTTTATCCTTGAAGTTCTTAAATTCCCCTACCCTACTCTAGCCCCTATACTTATAGAGAGAACTCAGGGTACTATACCACTGGCCTTATGTCCAACAGCATTATTTTTTGTTCTCTCTCAATTAAAATTCACATGGCCTATCCATTTTAAAGGAATAATTCAATAATATTTAGTACATTCATAAATCGAGAACATCTCATCACCCAAAAAGAAGCCATTAAGCATTTATTCCCCCATGTACCTCTCCAGGCCCTGGCAGGTTCAGATTTGTTTTCCATCACTTGATTTATTTACCCTGGATGTTTCATATAAATGAACAATACAGTATGTGCCTTGGGGTCTGGATTAGACACAGTGTGTGATGAACTTCCAATACCTTTCAGTGGGGGAATTATTTTATTCTGTTTACTGGTAAGTATATTCATATCCTCTCTCCCTCTCTCTCTCCTTCTCTACATCCCAGTTTCCTCTTGTCTCATACCTGAATTTATTATGCACATGTAACATCTTCAGCATAATTTCTTATTTTAAATTAAAAAATAAAAATTTTACTTAAAAATTCTTATCATTTTTATTTTCTAGAATATTTACTTTTTAAAACCCTTTTACTGATTTAAAAATTCTTCTGCTGATTTATCACACTATGTAAATATTTTACTGATTTAAAAATTCTTCTGCTGATTTATCACACTATGTAAATATTTTACTGATTTAAAAATTCTTCTGCTGATTTATCACACTATGTAAATATTTTACTTGCACTGTACCTTTTAAGTGACAATATCATCTTTTCCTTGTTTTACTTATGAAATATCTAACTTTCTGAAAAAATAATTACATTTTAAAAAGCTTCCTTCTGTTTTATATATTTTCCCTGTTTCTTCCCCAGTCACATTTTCCTGTTTCTCTTCTATTCAAACCTGACAAAGTTGAAGAAGTATGAACAAGACACACAGCCGTTCAGGAGACGTATGAGTATGGTACCTGTATGGACCCTAGTGTCTTTGGTGTCGGAGCTGTGGGTTTAACTTCCCTACTCCCTGAACAGTAGCAAACAGAGCAGAATCCCAATCTCTTACACATGATTTTTTGACTGTTTGAATAGTTGGTTAACATCTATGTCTTTTCTTCCATTCTCTTTGTTGCTGTGACTTTTTAAGTCTTTTGTTATATATGGATTCACTCATTGTATTTAATCAAGCATTTACATCTGCCTTTTAAAAACTACTTTTACTTCTGGACACCACCCATGCACTCTCATATGCCTGTCCACTCCTTTCTCAGCCTTTCATTGCCCTTTTCTCCATCGGGGCTATAATTTAAATATGTGTATTTAGTCTCCAAGATTTTTGTGAATGTCAATAAAACTCACTGTTTCATAGCCTTTATTACCTGCAATTGAACTATTTCTAAATGCTGGTAGCAAGTCACATGTTCTCTTAGTTTCTAGAACTCTATTCTCTACTTTCTAGATATCTTCACCCAGAATCCCACAGGGACTTAATCTCACCATGGCTAAAGCTGAATTTCTATTCTCTCTCTTTCTTCTAAATGATGTTGGTGTCCTTCCTCTCCTTACAATGTTCTTTATTTAAATCTCTTTGACAGGATGCTGAAGCTGCCCATTATCTCTACCTTCCTCAATTCACTATAAACTACTGGTGGGAATATAACGATTCCTTCAAATAATACTATGCACCAGGATAACAAAGACATGATAAATCAAGGAAATCAGTTTAATGAAAGTGGGGAGGCATCTTAACACAAATCTGACAGATTTTATAGCTGCCTAATTATAGGAATATAAATCTTCTGGTTTTTCTCAACTGTACTGATTGTTTTAAAGACAAAAAACACAGCCAAGCAGTGGTGGCGCACGCCTTTAGTCCCAGCACTAGGGAGGCAGAGGCAGGCAGATCTCTGTAAATTCAAGGCCAACCTGGTCTACAGATCGAGTTTCAAGATAGCCAGGAATACATAGAAAAACCCTGTCCTGGAATGTGGGAGCCCGTTCTGGGGTTCCTCGTGGCTTTACCCAGCAGGTCCGAATAGAGGATGATCAGGACCACGGGCCCGAGTGCAGGTGTCTGATATGGCCTGCACTTGGCTGTGCTGGGGGAGGAGGTCTTTTGCTCCACCCCTTGGTGTCTCTATAAAAACCCTGGACCAGAGACAGTCCGGGCCCGTTGGAATAGGTTCCAGGCCCTCTCGAGGCTATCCTTTATTTTCTATCTGTTTATCTCCGCAAGATTCTCCGCTATAAATCCTTCTATCTAATATTTCCTGCTGATCGCACTCAAGAAAACTCTGGGAAGCTGTGGGGGTGGTGGGTAAACGCCCCACACTGGAACAAACAAACAAACAAATAAATAAATAGAATAAGAAACCTATCAAAAGATTATAATGTATTACTCAAAACTCTCCTTTTTCGTTTTGAGAAAGTGAAAAACAAAACAAGACAAAAAACCTCCAACAACACAAAACTCTACTGTAATACATTTAATCCAAAGAGAGGAACCAGATCTCCGCTTCTGATCCTATGTACCTCCCCACCCATCATCAGAGATCCAAAGAAAGAACCTTCATGTAACATAACTTCAGATCTTGAAGCAGGTATCTGACTTGCCACAACTGAAAGAGACAGAGCAGAGGGCTTTTTTTTTTTTAAGCATCCATGGTTGGTGTGAGAGAGGGTTATCACTCTTACTCTTGTTCCTCCTCTTCTCATTATGGAGGGAGGCCATGTTGTCCTAGCACAAGCAGCCTCTTATCTCAGCCTCATCAGTGCCACAATGACAGGCACGTGCCACCACAGCTAGATATTTTCACATTTAAGTCATATGTATTTATTGTGAAAAAACATACACTAAAGAGCATTATTAAAAAGGTATGGGTGTTTATAAAATGAATTTCTATGAGACAGAACCTCTGTGATAGGATGGCCAAACACCCTAATTGTCGTGCTAGAAACCCCATCCAAGGACTGAGGGATCTGGATGCAGAGATCCACGGCTAGGCCCCGGGTAGAGCTCTGGGAGTCCAATTGGTGAGAAAGAGGAGGGTTTATATGAGCGAGAATTGTTGAGATCAAGGCTGGATAAAGCATAGGGACAAATAGCCAAACGAATGGAAACACATGAACTATGAACCAATGGCTGAGGGGCCCCCAACTGAATCAGGCCCTCTGAATAGGTGAGACAGTTGATTGCTTGATCTGTTTGGGAGACATCCAGGCAGTGGAACCGGGTCCTGTGCTCAGTGCATGAGTTGGCTGTTTGAAACCTGGGGTTTATGCAGGGTCACTTGGCTCAGTCTGGGAGGAAGGGACTGGACCTGCCTGGGCTGAGTCTACCAGGATGATCTCAATCCTCGGGGGGAGGCTTTGCCCTGGAGGAGGTGGGAATGGGGGGTGGGCTGGGTGGGAAGGGGGGCGCAGGAGGGGGGAGAACAAGGGAATCCGTGGCTGATATGTAGAACTAAATTATATTGTAAAATAAAATAAAATTTAAAAAGAAAAAAAAATAATACTCTTGCACATGTATTTGTTTCCTCCCTTTCTTGGTGTATATGTGTGTGTGTGTGCTCATGTGCGAGTATACATGCACATGTGTGCACACGCATATGAAAGCCACAGATTTACACTGGGTGCCTTCCTCAGTTGCTCTCCACATTGTTTTTTGAGAGATGATTTCTCACTGAAGCTGGTGCTTACCATTTGGCTCGACCAGCTGGCCAACACATCCCAAGAATCTTTCTGTCTTTGCCTCCCCATTTCTGGGATTACAGGGGTGGGTCAACATGCCCCGCTTTCCACTCTGCTGCTAGAGATCCTTCTGGTCTTTATGCTTGTGCACCATGCACTTTACCAACAGAGCTACCTATCTCCCTGTGCACTCACATCGCTTTACACACACTACCCAGATATAGCTGACTAAAGAAAACTTGAATGCTATAGTGTGTATTCTTACAAGTTAACCTTCTTTCACCCAATAGATCACAGTGCATTTATTCACTTACAATGAAAGTCTTTGGGTTGTTTCCAGTTTTGAACTATTATAAACACTGCTCCTGTGAACATCCTTGAGTTTTAATCTGACATATTTCCTTGGACACTTCTACAAGGAGCTTATTCTGGGGAGCAGAACATAATTTAACATAATTTAACATAATTTAACTACATAGGGAACCATCAACTAAGCACTGAGTTTAACCAAAAAGTATCAGATAATAAAATTACAAGAGCTACTGAATCTGCCCAAAGCTAACAGAGAAGAACTAAACTTTTTCTTGGTTCACAGGAACAAATTACGTACCACATTACTGTGTGGTACAAAATGAAGAACAAAGTGCGTAGTCAAAGGGAAGCGGAAGGGGCCAGGAGAGCAAACATTCCGGCCATCAAAATTCTGTAATGCATGCATCCTGGTAATTAAAAAGTAACTCTAGAGTCTGAGAAGATATTACAGCAACATGAAAAACAAAGCTAGCTCAGCTGGCTCACCAAGCTACATGCCTGGGATAGAGAAGGAGGAAACAGGCTACTGTAGGAAAAGCCTCTGCTGATTCTCTCCACAGTTCCAAACATATATGTGTCTCCTCCCTCCTAGTTTACAAGCACTTCTATGTGCCAAGATTAGAAAGCACCTGAAAATATAGTCTCAAATAAGTTTCAGAATAATCTCATGAGATAGGTACTACCACCTCATTTTGTAAATGAAGGAATTAAGGCTAAAGGCGGTTATTTTGCCAGGAATCACACTATCAGTGAAAAATCACATCAAGATTCCTCTTATATTATATTATAATATTATATATTATTGGAAATGAGCCAAAGTGACTCAAAAAGTTGTTTTTTAAAAAGCAAATACCAAAAATAAACTCATTATAATTAATATTAAGATATAATTAAATTATAATTAGTATTCAACATCAAGCTAGCAACTAATCTTTCTCAGAGAATGGCAACTCACTAGCAGAAACGCAGCTTCAGAACTTCATAGAAGGGGCTCCACATTTACATTTTAATAATTCAGATATTTACACTGGTATTCATTTCTGGTGAAGTAAAATTAGTTAAAGCAATTCTTGCTATAAAAGACATTCTAGAAGCTGTTTTAAAACAAGAGAAAGGAGGAACTAGCAAGAGAGAAAAGTATTCAGAACTCAAAGACAGGATAACAACTTAGTAAAAACAGACCAAGTTTAAGAACAGAAGGAGTGTTTCTGCAAAGATAGCGTTCGAGTTAATTTACAATTGTTCTCTTCCGGCAGTTCAAGTGTTAAAAGAGCTGCCAACAACCTTCAATGTATCCTAAACCAGATGAACTAAGAACAAAAAGATCAAATATTAGCAACACCAAACTCTGAACAAAGCAGCATTTTCCTATGATGGGGATATAAACTACCTTGAGTATAGAACCACAATTACTTGTTCTTTATCATAAATAAACTGATCAGGTTTAGACAAATAAAAATTTTTTAAACTGAAGTTTAAAAATCTGTTTCAAGTAGAGTATGTACTCAGATAACCCTGAGCCTGTCCTGAGGCTAACCTCATAGAGTGATGCACAGTAAATATTGAGTTACCCAGCAACCCGGATTCACTGGATTCCTCTAAATAAGGCCTCAGTTTCAATGAGAGTGAAGTCCTGTCCAGAAGAAGGTAATGGAAGAAGCCTGCAGAAACTGACTATAATTTCAAAATGAGGATGGGGCCAGAGAAAATTTTTTTGCATACAGTAAAATAAAAAACACCTGAGGATAATGAAAACAAACATGGATTTAAGAATATAAAGGCATGAATTTCACTTCAGGGCACTTGGTAATACAATCAAGGAGATGAGTCTAGTCTGTCTCTACAAAGCAGACTCTCTGAGAGGAAAGTTTTCTGGCATCCAGTAGCAAAATCTTTCCCCTTGTGAGGACACAGGGCAGCCAGAGACACCAAAGAGGCAGCATCTGTCCAGAGAATACTGTCTTTCCCTGTGCTCAAGGAAGGGTCTTAGGTCTCCATGTCCTCATGTCCTTAAGAGTTTCCTCCTTCATCTTTTCACACAGCATTCAAGTTAAGTTAGTCAAATGACAGAGTTCATGGATCCAAATAACACACATGGGTAATATGTCAGCCCAGACAGCAACTTTGGCAAAACACAGCAAGTGTCAATGCATCTATTAGGTTTATAAAGTAAACCTCAAGTACTGAAGTAACTAAAGTTTACAGGAAGACGGAAGGAACTAAGTCCTTCCAAAACCCTCCATTCCTGAAGATAAGTTCTTGCTAAAAGCTTTTTAACAAGTTTTAATGAAGTTATCTGATAATTTCAGACTTTATATAATTTTATACAGAATATTTACAGATTGGGAATTATGCAAAGGGTTATACTTAAACCTGTCTAAAGCCCACCTTCTTTCCCTAGGATTAACACCTACTCTCTAAAAGAATTTTTTTTTAAATATACTCTGACTTTCCATACAAGGAAAACATTGAAATGTGTTCCTGCTCTGTTAATTTCTACAAAATCAAGCTGCTCTCTTATGGGTTCATGCAGTAAGTTTGAATATTTCCCTACATATTAATATAGATGAAGAATCCAATAGAAGCAAATCATGTGCTTTTTTAGTTTTTAAAACATTGACTTTATGTTACATAAGCCCAGTAAATAATAAAGACAAGGTATGGACATTGACCTTTCAAAAGACTGGAAACAAAAATCTAACATAATACTGCACACTGAATACATACTTTGTGATAGAGACCAATCAACTTAAGATGCCTAGCCATTTAAAAACAGCAAAAGAGATTGTGTATGGCTGTCAATACATAATTCCAAACTACTCTAAAACTCTTTTGGTAAGTTTACCTGAGCAAAGGGTTTGTTGGCTCTCCTTGCTTGTGGTAATACTCATTAAACTTAATGTCTACATGGCCCTTCTAACAACAAACAAGGCTAGAGGTAACCCTTGCTCCAGTAATCATATATTTAGGAGCCAAATTAATTTGGAAAATTTGAGATAACATCTGGAATCATCAAAAGCAAACTGTTGCTACCTAAAAGTCAGAAACCACGTTCTAACAAAGCCCCTCTTAGACACTCAAACAGAGTTGAACCTTTCACTATTTGCATTAAAAATCCAGATGTGCCGGGCGGTGGTGGTGCACGCCTTTAATCCCAGCACTTGGGAGGCAGAGGCAGGTGGATCTTTTTGAGTTCGAGGCCAGCCTGGTCTACAGAGCGAGACCCAGGAAAGGCGCAAAACTACAGAGAAACCCTGTCTCGAAAAAACAAAAACAAAAAAAAAAATCCAGATGTGCGGGAGCCCCTCTGTTTTGCTTCCTGATCTTTGCTCTGCCTCTGTATACAAGAACCAAGTTTATATTCTGCCTTTCCTTCTGTGGACCAGAGGTTCAGTATTTTCCCATGCAGTCACACGGTCTCCATGGACATCACTTGATGGGTTAACATTCTCATTGAGGGGATTTGCTGTAACTTCTATAACTTCTGTTTTCTTAATGCTTGCTGGTGGCTCATTTTCCCACATCAGTATGATGTAATAAAAAAAAAAATCTCTAAGCAGATTTTCTTCATTTAAAATAAATATTAAACTACAGTTACACTTTATATTACTTTAAATTGAATGTGTAATATAAATTAGACATTTAAACAGGTTTTTCGTTTCCTTTCTTAAATGCACAAGTAATAAGAATAAGGTCTGTGACTTTTATTTGTTACTAACAAAATAAGGACTTCTAAAAGTTACAACTCAGCAAAACATTCTTTGGAATATCCTCTCATTTGTTAGGCTCAAAACACAAATTCTAAAGTATATATATATGATTTCTTCTAGGGTCTGGGTTTAAATTTACGTCCTCTTGCTGATTTCAGTGGCTATGAATCATCTTGCCCCAAAGAAATCACTGTCCCAATTCCCATAAGTGATATGCAGTAGTCAGAAAGTTTAAAAAAAATAAAATAAAATAAAAAGCACCAGTCTTTGGTTCACAAGTATTAAGAGTTTGGAAATATGGTACATTTATTAGATAAACTACCTTACATAACTTTAAATTTTATTTTATTGCAGCATCTAAAACTGAGAGGGAAAATAAAAACAGCAGCTCTTCTAAAAGCATTTAGTGCAATTACATGTTTTTTCTAAATATCTCCTGGGAGTTATAACTGTGACTCATTGAAAGTGCATGCTCTAATTCGAGGTGTGGCCCTTATAACCTCAAGTTGTCCTGGAGTTAAGAATGGGGCAAACATATACGCATGGACAGCCACAAAATGAGATATGGATAAAGAACTAGGAAGCCGGGCAGTGGTGGCGCACGCCTGTAATCCCAGCACTTGGGAGGCAGAGCCAGGCGGATCTCTGTGAGTTCGAGGCCAGCCTGGGCTACCAAGTGAGTCCCAGGAAAGGCACAAAGCTACACAGAGAAACCCTGTCTCGAAAAAAAACAAAAACAAAAACAAAACAAAACAAAACAAAAAAAAAAAGAATCTCAAAATTTAATCTGTGATAGAACTAAATCTTGAATAAAGAAGGCGTATTATCAATATTTCTTCATCAAGTACCAACATAGAAAGTTTAGGTGTGAGCAGGAGAGATGGGTCAGCAGTTAAAAGCTGCTCTTGCAGAGGACCTGGGTTTGATTTCCAGCGCCCACATAGTGGCTCACAACTCTCTGTAATCCTAGTTTCCGAGGATCTGAAGCCCTCCTCTGGCCTCTGAAAGCACTGCATACACATGGTGCACAGACACACACACAAACAAACAAACAACCACACACATAAAAAATAAACATCCTTAGAAAGATAAACTTTAGGTACTTCACACCCCAGACAGTCTGTTTTATCCCCTGATAAATGACTTTTAATTAGCAAGCTTGAAATTTCTTCCTTTGTGTTTCTGTGCACACGGGCATGTGTGTGTGTGTGTGTGTGTGTGTGTGTGTGTGTGTGTGTGTGTGTGTGTGTAGGGGCCACCAATATGATCTGCTCTGCTCCATATGTGGAGGCAACTGCACTAAGAATACTTTTCTCAAAAGAGAAAAACAAACAGGTTTGCTGACTCCTGAAGATAGTTACTTGCACACTTCAACTACAACAAATACATTGATTTCCTTGTTTTTCCTCTGACTTCTTAATCTCAGTCCCTGATTTCATTAAAATCAATGAGAAAAATACTCTTTACTCACTCTGGCATTCTATGAATTGATGAATAAAAGTGCAGTCCCCGCCACTCTTTGAAAGCAAGTGCTCTAATAAAGAAAGAAAGACCTTTTAAGGACATAGTTTGTTGCTGTCTTGAAATAAACAACAGCAAAGGTTAAAAAAATGAAATATTTTAACACAGGTAATTGAAAAGGACTAATAAAGTTGGCTATATTCTAACACATATTTTAGAGTTCAATAACTGAAAGTTGTAATTTATATAATCACTAGTTTCCTCTGAATGGCTAGCTTTTAAAGGTGCAGTTTTTTATCCGAAGAGCTGAAAAAAACAAACAAAACAAATATATTGCTTTGAAAAGCTTTTCCCACTTTTCATATGTACCTTTCTCCATGATAGGTTTGCAAATCCTCTTAAGTGATTTTTGTGTTTTTATTATTGAAATAATTTCCTTTTCTAACAGTCTCTCTTCAAAGCTGTTGGTCTTAATTAAGATGTAAAAGGTAAAAACTTTAAGAAGGTATAAAATCAGCCAGGCATGGTAGCATATGCCTGAAATTCCAACATTCAGGAGGATGAGGCAGGAGGACTGCCATGAGTTTGAGACCAACATGAGCCACATAGTGACTTTCAAGAGAACTTGAACTACAATATGAGCCTTATTTAAAAAAAAAAAGTTGGGGAGGGGGTTACCATACAATAATTTTTTTTAATTTTAAGGAATTGATGAGATAGATATTTTTATACATTCATTTTCACAAACAGCTTCCCATTTTAAGTACCTTAATCTATACCATATATACCATTACAACATTATATTATTTATCTCCACCCAATTCTCATGTTTTACACAGTTGAACAAGAGCTTCATTAATGGTTTTGCTTACATCAGATATAATCCAGTTTTGTAAAAAGTAGATTTAAAAAGGAGAAAATTAAAAATTAACACAGTAATTAAAGAGTTCCAGCCCTTTTCTTATAACAGTCTTCACTATTTCAAAGATCAAAGGCTAACTTGTAAATCCAGCTAACATTCTTTAGTTACATATCCGTGTCTTTCAAAAGTACACAGGAGATTCTCGAAGGTTTAGTGTTAAAAGACTGTGCTCCCACATAGTCACTACCAGGAAGGTCTAAACGCACTGAAACCTGGACTGAGCTCTGCTCTCACCACCAACTCCTGCTTTTCCACCTCAGCCCACCCACTTCTCTCTTGTCTTATATTCTTATGTACATTTGTCACAACTCACTGTTGTGACAGTGCCTCTTGACATCTTTCCTGTTAATTGCCTTCTGAAACTTTCCAATTTGTCTTTTTCCTTTACCTAGTCACACAGTACCCAAAGGGCCCACGATAAAACGGGGAGCTTTTGTTTTAGAGAGATGCACAAAAAGTTCAGTACAGCCCCAAATGGAGAAAAAAAAAATGAAAAGTTAACTGCAACAAAAATCTGGAATTAAAGAAGTAATTTTAACAAATAGGATTTGTCAACAAGCTAACAAAAACCCCCCAGTATATTAGAAAATGTCAAGGTAAAAAGTTGGTTTACATAAACTCTAAACTATAACAACACTTTCAAAACTCAAACTATACAATATCACGTTAAGTGTAAAAATGTGTTTGGGTAGGTAAAGAAAATATAGTTCATATATGTGACAGTTTTATGCAGTCATAAAGATGAAATTAGAACATCTGCAGGAAAATGGATGGAATTGATGATTGGCATGTTAAACAAGATAAGCCAGACTCAGAAGGCCAAACAGCACAAGTTTCTTTCATATGTAAAATCTGGACTTACATGTATATCTAACATACGTGCTGTGAAAGTAGGAAGCGATTATGTAGGGTGAGGAAGTAGCCTGAAAGGATAACGGGGAGAAAGACAACCATCTCTCTGTGTGCTCTAGCTTAAACCCACTCATTTACTTGATATGAAAGCAAAAGGAACCACTGGGGAAAGAAAGAGAATCAGGGAAGAGGCAAAGAAGGAAGGGCATATACGCACAAAAACGTCAGAAACCTTCATTTATGCTTACCAAAAAGTTTAAAAGCTTACTTGGAAACAAACCTGAACATACCTAAAGGCCTTTATGACACTATCTGAAACCAAATTTCAGATCAATATTAATCAATTTCTGGTGACTCTTATTCAAAACTGGGAATCCCCACAGGTGGTCTAAATGAGAATGGCCCCATAGGCTCATATATTTGAATGCTTGGTCCCCAATTAATGGAACTGCTTGGGAAAGATTAGGAGGTGTGGCCTTGTTGGAGAAGGTGTGTCACTGGGGGTGAGCTTTTGGGTTTCAAAAGCCCCAAGCCAAGTCCTGTCTCACACTCTCTTGGCATGGAACTTGCAGATCAGATATAAGCTCTCTGCTACTTCTCCAGCACCATGCCTGCCTGCGCCATGCTTCCCGCCATGATGGCATAGACTCATCCTCTGCAACTGTAAAGCCCCAATTAAATGTTTTTTTCAACTACATATATGGTCATGGTATCTCTTCTACAGAGCAACAGAATAGTAACCACAACACTCACTGTTACTCAAAGATCACCCTTTATCTATTCTAGTTTTACATAGAAGAACCCAAAAGGTCATAAAAGGATGATGGATCCCCTGGAGCTGGAGTTAGAGGTGGTTGTGAGCTGCCACGTGGGTTCTAGGAATCAAACCCAGGTCCTCTGGCAAAGCAGTCAGTGCTCTTAATCACTGAGCCATCTCTCCAGTGCCCTATGTACTATATTTTTAATATCTGAACCCAACCCTGAAAATATTAAGTATACTGGCTTAGATAACTTGTTATTAAAGTAAAAAAGTAAATACATATATGTGCCATATCAAAAGCACCTTTTACATGCATCAGACAACAATGTCACAGTCTATATAAAGCATGTCAAGCATTACATTTAATAGTGTATTACTTGAATTCAGGCCCTTAGAGATTAAGTTGACACAAATAGAGAACATATTATCACTGGTAATCCAAAAGAAATCAGATGTTTATTGGAAGGAAAATTAGTCTCTATGATATTGGTTAAAGTTAAAGAAATGGAAAAAAGACAAACACAGAAACATAAAGAACCATTCTTTTTATAATGAATTTTTTATATAAATGAGTTTTCTATGGATTACAGTTTTCTCTATACCCATGTTGTAGTTACGCTACTGTAGCCATTAATTGAACATGCCACCAAGGCATTCAAATGTGGCTCATTCTAACAGAGATATGTGGTAAGCATAAAATAAATACATGTTTCAAATACCTAAGGAAAATTAATGTGAACTGCTTCATTAATAATCTTAAAATACTGATTAAATGTTTACATAACATTTTTGATATTGTTAGTTAAATAAAATTTAGTATTAAAATGTGTTTTTACTTGCTTCTTTTTAAACTTTACTGTAGTTACCAGAAAATTTTAAATTTTACAATTATTCTCATATTGCTTCTAGACAACACTATTCTCTATTCTAATATATATTTAAATAATCCTTATTTTAAAAATGAAACAAAACTTATGGTATAAAATCTGTGCTTGTAAAAAAGTTAAGTCATTTTAAAAAGAGTTCACTGGAAGAAGTATGAACTATAACATCTCTAGACACTGCTGACATTTCCTCTTGCACCTATACTTAGTATTTTCTCTACTACTTAAAGCGTGATGCTAACTTAAAAATTCTATGGCTAAGAACTTTGGTGATGTTTGAAAAGGTAAATTATCCTACTACAAAGTCCATTCCACAACAAAGTGTGGCATAATGAGATTTGTGTATACGTAAAAACTTACTGTCAAAATGTCATTCTCACGCTACTTAATTTATTGTCAACAAAGACCCAAATGCTTTAACAATGGAATAACTATAGCAAGGAGTTTCCCAGAACAATATACAAAATTTATTTTAATATTAAATTAAGGAATCTATGACTACTCACTAATAGGAAAGCAGTCTACTAGTCTAAATTTTCTGGCAAACTTTTACATAGTAATTTGACAACTCTAGTTAAAATATGGTTTTGTATATATATAAAGATTATTAATTGAAAAAATAAAAGTTCTCAGTTTGCATTAATGTAACACTTGACACTTATTCAAGGAAATAACGGATTTATTAAAAAGTATACAATCAGAAAGGAAAAGACAAGCAAAATAATCATGGAAAACATAAAATCATTTAAGGAAAATAAGTACTTCCAAAGATTAACTCATTTAACAAAAATTTGCTAAATACTTATAATGAATAGCAATAAAGTTTTGGTAAAATGAATATAAACTACACCTTTAAAATTTCTCAAATTGAAACTCAGAAATTTGAATCTGAAAAACTTAAGGCATTTTACAAAACACATAGAGTAGTCAAATAGCAATGGATAATTTTTTTCTCTAGAATTCTAAAATGCTTAATATATGCAATATTACACCATGGCCATATAGCTCACACATACACAATTCCTGGACCTGCTTTGGCAGTTACTATAAGAATTTTTTTTTTCCTTTTTGTAATGCTGGAATTGAATCCAAGGCATAAACTAGGAAAACTCTTGAAGTTACCTCTCCAGCTCACCCATTTTTAAGTTAAAACAAATCAAAAGAAACTAATTAACTTTGACCCCTTGCCATGAATGATAAAGATATACCCTGATATGTGGAAAAAAAGTTTCATTAGAAGTTCTATTTTTGACCTTGATATCTTCTTCTAACTCCTGTATATTAAAATGAGATAAGCACAGCAGTATGCACTGCACATAACTTTATTCCTTTAGTACTCCAAACATCCAAAAACTACCAAAAGATTTTTCTGATTAGAGAAATCTCATTCTCTGATCAATAACACAGATGGGTAGAGAAAGTAGTTTCCATGTGTCTAAGGGTCCAGTGGGACATTAAATAAGCTCCCACACTGCAAATGGAGACCTGGAGCCAAGCATGAAGGAACAAACAGTAGTAGAGCTCTTTGGAAGGTAAGAGCCACATACAAAAGCCATGGCTAACAATGAACACCATTTTCTTATCTCAATTTCCACATAACAAGGGATATCTGAGGACAGATCACATCTTGTGTCTTAGACTATAAAGAGAAACTGGATTTTAGAAGACAAAACTCAATGGTATATGAACAGTTATAAATGTGTTTCATCCCAAGCACTAAAAATCACTAGGCATTTAGCTCTCTGTCCTGCTTAAATGATAAAACGATATCATGAAAAAAAATTTAAGTTTTTTACGCTACCTTTTTCTGTGCTCCCATTTATTTTAGGTAAGAAGTCATCAACTTGTATCCCTAGGATTAAGACAGGATATCATTGCCTGATCAAAGAAATTGTTAACTTTAATACTGGCTTCAAGTATAATTACAGCATTTCATATTCCTACTCACATTGACTTTGTATAGAATACTATGTTTAGAAGAAGAGCTCAAGTGGCCATTCGTTATTGATTCAGGTTTGGGGACCTTCCAAAGAACCTCAAAAGAAAGAGGATCCTACTACTGTTCAGTCTTAAGACCATCTCAAAGGCAGAAACCTCATGTCTCAAGGACTAAACAATGGTGCCCTCTGGTGGCAATCAATTTTTAAAAGGAGGTTTTCTAAAAGTGTAACCTTTGATTCTTGATATGTAAAATATCAAATGAAAGAAGTGACGAATGTGAGAGTAAACAATGTGAATGTGAACAGGCAGAAGCTCGGTAAAAACATCTTTAAGTAAGGTGACACCTACCTAAGCTGCTGCATTCTTTAAGAGTTTTCTCCTGCAGATGTTCTAACCGTACTGTAAAAAACAGTCCAAGAAAAAGATATTTCACAGACAAAGAGAACAAAAATCAAACAAAACCAATTCCTGTATCAGCTAGCTTACCTTGTAAAGCTGTTAGCCTTTCATTGGTGAAATCATTATCAGCTTGCAAAGCTTCTATTTTTGCCTGGAGCTCCTGCTCTTTTTCTTCCATTTCATCTATTTTATTCTGTAATTCTTTCTTCTCAGCTTGTCCCTTCTGCTGGATTTCCTCTTGTTTTCCCTCTGCTACCTGTTGAGTAAGAATCTTCAGTCACTTCATAAAGCCTCACTTTGCTTTAAGTAGCCCAAGGCAAGGACTGACTTTATTCACTTATACTTCCAAGGAATATATTCAGAATTACAGAACATATTTATAAAGCTGATTTCTAAAGCAAACAAAGAGACTTGATGTCAAAAGTGATCTGCACTGAGGTCACTACCACATGGCACTGAGAAGGGAAAAACTTAGGAGCAAACAAGCAGGCCCAAGAGATAAACACACAGAGTCAAAATTAAATCCTCCATGGTTTTTAAAGGGGAAATATATTCCCCGAATCTATTATTAAACTTGTTTGTATGTTCTAAAATGGAACATTAATTTAAAATTATAAACTATTTATGTTTGGCTAAAAAGATGATGGTACAAACCCTTCAAATACATTTCTCTTGACAAGATCTCCCTGAGAACTACGGTAAGTGATGCTCAGCCTTCTCTGACAAAAACCTGTCTTGTAGGCACTCGACTGAGGCCAGGCTCATTTTTCCCTTGTTTTAATTATTTTTTAAGCTAATATCACAAAGTACTGTGTTCTACTGTGGCATTCTTCATACATTTGTGTCTAGGCATTTATCCTCATTTGCATTGCCCACCCCATGACTCCTGCCCCTCTGCCTGTTTCCCTTCCTCTTCCCAGTCTCCCCTCTGCTTTCATATCATATACATTTACTACCCTCTCTCCTCTCCAACCCCCACAATCTCTTCCTTCCCTCTCATGACATCCTACTAGTTTCAAGAGCCACCAAGAGATATGAATTACATTAAAATTTTCAACAATTCTTTCACGAGACTTTGAAGGACCAAGTAGAGATTATATTATGGTCTGATGCCTTTGTTCCAAATGTCCCAGAGAGAACAGCAGCTAAAACGGACTCCACAGCACAGCTGCAGGCTCAAGGACAACCTGGGTTCCAAGAGATTATTCCAAGCTCCCTTTGAGTATGTTGCAGCATGAACAGCTGGTCCCTAACTTTGAGAAGACCTAAAAATGAGGTTTTAAAAAGCATCAAACTATATTAGAATTTGTTATTCTTTTTTTAAAACTTTATTATTATTGTGTATACATATGCATATATGATGCATAGGTAGGTGAACATGGAGATCAGAGCACAACTCTGTGGTGACAATTCCTTCCACCTTTACATGGGCTCCTGGGAATGAGGCTTGCATAACTTTACCCTAGGAGACATCTTTTTCTGGCCTTGATTCTCTCTTTATAATTTATTATTACTACATGTATCTCATTCTGGCCCTTGATTGCCTCTCTTTATGATTTATCTATTATTATTATTATTATTATTATTATTATCATTATTATTTACTATTATTGTGTGTATACGCCTGCATGTCTGTGTGTTTACATGTGTGTGTGTTGTACATAACTAAGGTCTGGTGCATGGGTGCCATGGCTCTCACACGGAGATTAAAGGACAACTTTGGGGACTTTCTGTCCTTCCACCCTGGGTTCTATGACCAAATTTAGGTCCTAAAGCTTGCATGAAAAGTGCCCACACTCTAAGCCATCTCACCAATCCATATATTGATTCTCATCTACTTCCAAGTAGATATTAGAAGATGTGTTCTTTTCTTTATCATTGCTATCTTATCTATGTAATACTGAAGCAAACACTCAAAGATGACTATTGCGAAGCACTCACCATATTTCCATCCAGAGGAAGTATATCTGTTTTAAAGGACTTCAATTTTCAACAGTAATGGAGGGTGGGCTAAAGAGAATTCCATTTTCACTATCAATTTCAACTTTTTCAGTTTTACCAAATTTATATTAACAACTATTGAGTGATGCATAAACTTTTAAGCTGTTAGTATGCTAAGAGCTTAGCATGCTTTCAGGTCGATTAAATACGAACTGTAATGGTTTGAATAAGACTGTCCCTCATAGGTTTCTATGTTTGAATACTTGGTCCCCAGTTGGTAGTGCTGTTTGGGTACGTTTAAGAGGTATGGCTTTACTGAAGGAAATATGTCACAGGGATAGGCTTTGAGGTTTCATAAGCCTCAAGCCAGTCCCAGTGAGCTTTCAGCTTCCAGCTCCAGTGACCATACCTGCTTGGTGCCATACTTCCTCTCTATGATGCTGAAACAATCTTACTCTCTGGAACCTTAAGCCTAAATAAATCCTTTCTTCTATAAGGTGTCTTGGGCATTATGTTTTCTCACGGCAGTAGAAAAGGAACTAATATACATACCTTTAACTTATCAGACAAATCTTTAATTTCATTTACCGCTCCATTATATTTATTGGCTAATTCTCTTAATTCTTCCTGAGTCCGTTCATTCATTTCTTTCAGGTGGGTACATTCATCTTCAGTATTACTCAGACTTCTCTGCAATTCAAGTTCACAGGCAATTCATTTAGAGTAAATGGGTACTTATTTAAAATTTATCATAAATTCAGTTTGTAAAAAGTGTAGCTACGGACTATTCTACATCCACATTTGGGCTAAACTTATATAAAACAGAGTTAAGCCAGGCGGTGGTGGCGCACGCCTTTAATCCCAGCACTCGGGAGGCAGAGGCAGGCGGATCTCTGTGAGTTCGAGGCCAGCCTGGGCTACCAAGTGAGTCCCAGGAAAGGTGCAAAGCTACACAGAGAAACCCTGTCTCGAAAAACAAAAAAAAAAAAAAAAAAAAAAAAAAAAAAACAGAGTTAAAAGACAAAACAATTTCAGTTTATTTCAGGCACATATATACTAAAACACAACAAAGAATTTCTTTTTTTAATGTTGGGGGCAGAAAGAGCTACCTACTATTTATACTTTAAAAAGGTCAACCGATATGACTTTTAGCCTTGAAAATATTTTAAAACTACCAATTCCTTTTCTATGTGTTTTTGAAGCAAGACTATGTAACTCAGGCTGGCTTCAAATTCACTATGGAGCCCAGGCTAGCCTAAAAATTGTAAATCTCCTGCCTCAAACTACCAAGTGCTATGATTAAAAGTATACTCAATTGCCAGGCGGTGGTGGCACACGCCTTTAATCCCAGCACTAGGGCAGCAGAGGCAGGAGGATCTCTGTGAGTTTGAGGCCAGCCTGGACTATAGAGGGAGTTCCAAGAAAGACGCAAAACTACACAGAGAAACCCTGTCTGGGGAAAAAAAAAAAAAAAAAAAAAAAAAAGTATA
The DNA here is from genome assembly GCF_004664715.2 of Peromyscus leucopus. NCBI lineage: Eukaryota > Metazoa > Chordata > Mammalia > Rodentia > Cricetidae > Peromyscus > Peromyscus leucopus. Next base: position 114,163,344 of record NC_051070.1, on the reverse strand, counting down.
CTCTATTATACTCATCTCTAAGTCAACAATCCTTAAAGTAACTTTAATGTGAAAATAGCAATACAGCTTGAAACTTTACTTGTATATCAAATTAATTAAGCAAAAATGCACATAAAGCCCATACTATAAAATGAGGCCATAATACAAACTATCCAGGTCCTCACACATGCTAAGCACATGCCCACTGAGCTGAACCCTCAGTCCCAAGAATCACATTTTGATTGTTCCTAGGACCTAGAAGAACTCCCCCATAAACTCCTAAAGCACAAAATAGTCTAGAGCTGTGGTTCTCAACCTGTGGGTCATGACCCCTTGGGGGGGTTACCTAAGACCACTGGAAAACACAAATATTTACATTACAATTTATAACAGTAGCAAAATTAATTACAGTCATGAAGTAGCAGCGAAATAATTTTATGGTTGGGGGGTCACCACCACATGAGGAACTGTGCTAAAGAGTTGCAGCATTAGGAAGGTGGAGAACCACTGATACAGAGGATAGGTAAAGTAGTAAAGTTCTCAGTGACCACCCTCCACTAAAAGACAGCATACTTTTATGACAAAAGATCAATTCCTACCAGACATCTTTAAATCCACTACTGTGGAGACAAAAGCAGGTGCATCTCTGTGAATTTGGGGCCAGCCTGCTCTACACAGCAAGTTCCAAACTAAGCAAAGGTACATAGTTCAGTTCCTAGCATCTACATCAGATGGCTCAAAACTGCCTATAATTCCAAGTCCAATGGATCTAAGCCTCAGACTTCTGTAGACAACTTCACTTGCACACACATACCCATGCACATACTACACACAGACGCATAATTTTTAAAATAAAATCTTTAAAAGTAATAACAATAAAAATGAAATACCTCAACTTCTGAAAGTTTCCGAACCACTTCAATTTTCTCCTGAAGAACCCGCCTCAGGGACTCTTTGGCTGTTGTTTCATAGTTGTGTTTATCCTCTTGCAAAGCAATAAGTTCCTTCCGTAAACTATCTTCTGTTTGATTCTAGAACAGAAGACACTTCTATTACCCTAAGTTACTTATGCCTTGAAAGAAATAAAGACATTACAATACACTAAATTATATGTTAAGGTACCCCCCAAAACAAATGTTGGCCTACTATTAACTAAATCTGTATTTCAAAGTTGTATCAGTAAGTTATGCCTCCAGAAATTATACTAATTCCAGCAGGAAAGAGTTAAAAGCACTAATTTCTCTCAAATAGTAAGATTAATTACTCATGTTCTGTGGAAGCCTTCATATTTCCACCTGTGAATAAAAGTCATTGCTATCAAAAGCACCATCGCTATAAAAAGCAAAAATTTTAGAACAATGGCTAAGACAAAAGTAATAAGAGCATCGTAAGGAAGACTCCAGGTCTGGAACAAGAAATACGTAAGATGAGCATGGAGCATCCTGTCTAGCATGGCCACAGGAAGTTATCAAAGTTAGTTTTAGTCAGACAGCCAACTTTAAAAGGTTTACTCAGACAAAACTCTGGACAATTTGATCATCAGCAAAGATAACTACTACTATAGACTAAAATACACCAAATCTACTTAAGTCTAAGCAAGAGAGAAAGCACTTCATTGTCATTCACTGGTAAATAAAAAGGGCATCAATTTATTCTTTTCATCTAGTAAATAATGGGCGTGGGACTCATTCTGTTTTTTCTGTAGAAAATGTACTTCGAGGAACAAAATGGTTCATGAGAGAAAAATTATCTTTGATAATTTAAAGTAAATGAAGGAATTGTAGAATAACATCACTATGTTAACATCTTTAATGAAATAATGGACTTAGTGAAGAATCATCAATGAATGACAAAATCCTAAAAGGAAAACAACTTAATCATTATGCTGTCTTTGACTGAAGAACAACACTATCCATGAAGTCTTATTGGCAAAGGAAAAGAAAAAGAAAAAAAAAAAACAAGTACCATAACATCTACACCAGACCAAATCTCTACTATTTTATGCCTAGAGAAAGAACTTTAAAAGTGTTTCGGTAACAATATAGACTGAATCACATTCCAGAAAGCAAATAACCTCTTCAATAAATAGTAACTGCAAAGAAAAAGGAATTAGAACTGGACACAGGTATGTATTACACAATTCTTCCCACTTACAGGTATGCTTGAATTTTTTCAAAAGAAACATGTAAAGGAATTGTGGAATTATATAAAGGTCTTAGCATACACTCAACAAAAAAAGGAAACTACAGAGCTGCGTTCTTCCTTATATACCTGAGATTAAATACATACTTTGGAGCATGCCTGCAACTGGTTTCCCATAACTTCTAACCGTGATAAGAGTCTATCTTCATCTATTAAAGCCTGTTGAAAAAAAAAATTATATATAAGTAAAAACCTAGAGTAACAAAAAAAAAGCATGTATAACAAACAGATTCTATTGCCAACAAAACAAAGAAAATTGGAAAATGAATCAAGATCTGCTACAAAATGCTGTTTCAACATTTGTTTTTTAGTTAAGGAATAACATTACTTCTATTTGCCAAAAATATTGGTTTTAATTCATTCAACACATAAAAAAAACTATTAAACCTGTTTAGATGCTTCATGAATATAAAGTAAATGGAGTACCTGCCAACTGGTATCTGAAGCCTCTTGGGTGATGGCTAATAGCCGCTGAAGTGTGGCTAATTTCTGTTCCAACATCTGTTCCCGATGTAAGGCCTCCTAACATAAATCAAACAAGAAATTCTAATGAACTCAGTCAGCAGCACAATCTTCTGAAGAATAACACTCAGTATAGTTTGAATATATTCTCATATTGCACCCTGGATGTAGCTCATTATTTTAGCCCATCTACAGGACTGCAAGTACAGATGTAATAAACTTTTCCCTGGATGGAAAATAAGTTACTGGTTTCTGTTTTCTTTTTAGTAGTAATTTACAAAAAGAATAAATTTCAAAATGCAGATTAGAAAACTAACAAATGTTTCTGTTTCTGCTTATATTTCATAAATACACACATATTTATGAAATATTTATGTATCTTCAAAAAAATGTATTTCAAACTAAGGCAAAACATTCTGGTCAGCATCAAAGATACTTTATAACAATTCTACAGCATGGCATCTAAAATAGTAATAGCATTTAGCCTTTCCTTTCTAAAATGGTATGTAAATATATGCTCCTATATTTAAAAGAGAGACTACTCTCAGCTTATGGCATTTTCAGGTATTCTGATTCTCCCTGATTACATCATTGAGTAATTAATATTCAAAATGTAAGAGCCCATTAATATTAGCTTGATGTAATTAAGATGTAATTAAGGGGTCAAAGGAACACATGAATATGATGAAAGACAATGAAGAACAAGACTACTCTGTAGTTAACATCTGACAGCTGCTAACAGCATCCCCTTCATAGACTGTGAAGGTGAAATCGTCACATTATTTAGCTGTGGCTTTGGCTTCATCTTCTGACATCCCTGAAATACCCAAAGGACACCAGCATTCTATCTTTGAGCCACCTCAAAGAAAAGTGTATGCTTCAAATATTGCACTTAAGGTTTAAAACATTAATTTATTGCTCTCCACATCCTTAATAAACAATGACTAGGGAAAATCTTGCCTAATGTAGACTCAGAAGTACTTTGTTTTAATATAGACTAAGGAATCTAATAAAAACACCATCATCAGATATTCCATATTAAAATAGTTATTTATCATATTTTATTTTAAGTATCCAGAAAGTAACAGATACAAAATATTTTACTGATAAAGCCATCAGCCAACCAAAGTTTTAGAAACTACCTCCACTAGATGGTGCTATTACATCTTTTAAAAATTTCATTTCCATGAGTTTCTTAATTATGAACCAAAGTACAACAAATGTAGCTCTCCTGAAAAATGATCTTTTAGATCTAAGGTATAAAATGCATCTATTTCAACTTTTACTCAAAGGGATCACAGTTTACATTAGAGATTCATCAATTCAATAAGGATTATACAAGCCAAGAAAAAGGGGGGGAGGGGGACAATCCCTCCCAAAGAGTTAACAAATATGGATGGATGTTCAAAGAACTGACAGAAAAGGTGGGAAAGGAGAAGTATGAGAGACTCGTTCACGATGAGAAGCAACCACAGTGCATAGAATCAGGCCAATTATTGAATCTATATGGACATTGCTATTTCTCATGTCAGAAATGAAACATTAATCTTAACATTTTCTCTCAGAGACCTACAAAAACTAATACATCTTCCCATTGAATGAAAATGACCAATGACATTCACATCATTTATTTTATGTTATGGGCACTACTCTAAGTGCTTTACTTATATTAATTCATATCCCCTTCATAATGTGGAGAGGTGGCACTACTTATCAATTGCCTACATGAGGAAAATGAAGTTCAAAGGCTTTTTTAAAGCCTTTAATCCCAGCACTCAGGAGGCAGAGGCAGGCAGCTCTCTGAGTTCGAGGCCAGACTGGTCTACAAAGCCCAGACAGCCATGGCTACACAGAGAAATCCTCTCCAAAAACAAAAACAAACATAAACTGTCTTGGGAGATCAGATGTTAAAACCAGGGATCAAAAGTAGCTAAACTTGATCAATTCTGGCTAGAAGAACCCATGCTCTTAACTACTTCACTGATGTGCAAATATGTAAACTAGTTTTCTATGGCAGTGCACGGTGCTTGGTGGAAAATGAGATCTAATTAATATGTTGGTTATCTCTGTACTTTTCCAGATGCACATGCCTTTAACTGCCCAAGTAACGAAAGGACACAGGATCACTGGTGTTGATTCAACAGTTTTAAAGACAACTAAAAGCCTGCACAAATAAAACTATTCACTGAAGGTCACAAAACTGAGCAGAAAAAACAAGATCAAGATCAAAACTTCAACCCCTAAACTTCTAAACCAAAGTTTTCTTTAAACCATATTCCCTCATCATAATCCCCCCAGCAACCCAAAACCATTATCCTGCCCAAATAAACGAAGAAAAGAAATAACACTTCTTGTACTGGAAGAAAATATTTCTCTTGTACATAAGCTTATCTATTCTAGACTCAACAACAATCCTGACTCCTTTTTCTTCTTGAGATCTAATTTTAAGCCTTCATGCTTCCTTTAAAAGATATTTCCTGTGTTCTTGTTTCCAGCCAATATTTTTGATTCTGTATTTACAAGCTGGCAAAATAAAATCTAAGTTGCTTTTAAAGACTGAGAGTTCTCAAGATTTACTGTTACCTGTAGATACTGAGAAAGTTGGAATAGTTCCTGAGAGTACATACTTGGAGTGTTAGCAGCAACCTAGAAACAAAATAACCCAATATCAATAATCACAGAAAACATTACATTAAAAAAGCCACTAAGAGCCAACAAGACGGCTCAGCAAGTAAAGGTCCCTCCTGTCAAGCCTGACAACCTCAGTTCAATCCCCTGCTGGATAGTTTTATGTCAACTTGACACAGGCTAAGTCATCTGAGAGGGGGAACCTCAATGAAGAAAATGCCTCCATAAGATTAGGCTGTAGGCAGGCCTGTAGGGCATTTTCTCAGTCAGTGATCAGTGGGGGAGGGCCCAGCCCATAGTGGGTGGTGCCATCTCTGGGCTGCTGTCCTGGGTTCTATAGGAAAGCAGACTGAGCAAGCCATGGGGAACAAGATGGTAAGCAGTACTCCTCGGCATTGACTCCTGCTCCAGGTTCCTTCCTGTCTGAGTTCCTGTCCTGACTTCCTTCAGTGATGAACAGTGATGTGGAAGTGTTGGTCGTGGTGTTCATCACAGCAATAGTAACACTAACTAGAGTCCCCACACCCACGTGGTGAAAGGAGAGACGCAATGCCTGCAGCTGTCCTCTCATCTCCACATGCACACAAATGAAATGCACTTAGAGAGTTGAAAACAAACCAATCCACGCAATGTCTGTTTTCCTAAACATACAAATAAATGTTTTTTTTTTTTTTTTTTTTTTTTTTTTTTTTTTGGTTTTTCGAGACAGGGTTTCTCTGTGTAGCTTTGCGCCTTTCCTGGAGCTCACTTGGTAGCCCAGGCTGGCCTCGAACTCACAGAGATCCGCCTGGCTCTGCCTCCCGAGTGCTGGGATTAAAGGCGTGCGCCACCACCGCCCGGCTCCAAATAAATGTTTTTAATTGATCTAGTCTGTTCTCAGCTACTGTGTAAATTAATTCTCAAGATATTTCTGCTGTATGTCTAGAATGTATAGATAGTATTACACTAATCATATTAGATTTATAAACAAGATGATTACTTGTGAAACTTTCCTTTATAAGTCAAATCACAAAAGTACTGAACCTTTCCAGAACTGAGAAATAACTCCTAATCAATGCAGTCATTATGTTTTTCCTTTAAAATTCATCACTCATTACTTCATTAATATGTCAACATGTCACAATTCATTTAGAAATAACAATATTCAAAATGTTACTTGGAAGCATGTGTCAGGATAGAGGGTAACATAAAATCTTACTCTTACTGAAAAACAAAAATTAAAATAAAAAGATTCTAATATTTTGTCCAATAGCCAGAGACAATGAAAAAAATTATTATTGTATGTAAATTTTAAGAAAAAGATAGAAAGTAATCATGTTCAAAACTACAAGTCAGTCTAACTGCTCAGAACACAAAAGTATCAGAATTCACTTCAAAGGGGGCTTTTCAGGAATATCAGATACAGAACCATGTCACTAAAAAAGAAAACACAGGACACAATAAGTAGCTGTAATATCTGCTCATATCCTAGACACTAATAAGCTCTGTAAGTGTGCATACCTATCCTTTTTCATTGTTTGAAATTCGGTCTTGTTACACAGCCCTTTCGGGCCTGGTACATGCACTCCCGGTTTGAACTCACAGCTATCCTCCCATCCCAGCCTCCCAACCACTAGAAATACAGGTATACACTATTATGCTCTGCTGATTTATTAATAATGTTACAGAATCACTCCTCATTAAGCTCACAAAGTATGCTTTCTAATATTCAGACTAGAAGAATTGGCATTTTTCTTTTGAAGATCTAAATCAACAAATACAGTTCTTGGTATCAGAGAAGTTGATGATAAATTACTTTTACTTCTAAAACAAGAATCTAAGAACCTCAATTTAAAGTAGATAACCATTGTTAATCTAAACTAAAGAAAAAATGTAAAATGTTTGTCCTCACATTTTAGTTATTACACACATACCATACACACACTACATACACACACACAAATACACACATTCAGACCACATACACCACACACACACACACACACACACACACACAAATCCAGCAGGCATGATAGTGCAGCTGTAATCCCAGAACTTGGAAGGTGGAGGCAGGAAGATCAAGAAGTGAACAAGCAGCATCTTTGGCTATACAGTGAATTCCTAGCCACCCAAGGCTATGTGAAACCCTGTCTGAAAAACAAAGCAGAACAAAGCTCCCAATATCACAGTAATATCAAATAGTAAGAAAAGTTTTCTTTTGTTCATTGATCACACTCTGTTTATTATTCAGCAAGGATACCTATAGTTTCAATGCACCATTACTCCTAAACAAAAGAAAAATATTCTAACAATCAATTACTACAATTTCTAATTAGGTGGTGTCAAAACCGATGTCCAATGACATTAAAAGAATAATTTCCGTAAATCCTTATTTCAGAGCCACTGTGCTGTATGGCTAAATACTGAGTGAACTTCTTGGCCAGAAAGCTTTGGGAAATTCCTAGACAGAACTGTACTTCAGAATAAAAGGTAATAGTAAACATTACTTACCTCTGGCTAGACACAAAACCAGGTACATTTAGTCTACTCAGTCAGTAGTTTGCCTAGGCTACAAAAGCTTTTTCTAAAGACACATTCATTCCAAATTCTCCACACAGTGAAGGTTATATTAACTACATAGTTATATTTACTTTATTACAAAAACTGAAGTTTTTTGGATAAAACATTAAATAAAAACACTTCGGTGAAATGATATTTCAAAGTTTGGAAAACAATCATTTACTACTTACTTTGTCAACAGGACTCGGTAATGGAGCATGGATGACACTGAAAAGTAAAATTTAGAATTTTTATCTAATTTCCTGAAAACAGAGGAAATGATTCTAGAGTACCAGAATATCTTGTCATAAAACTCATGCATTTGCTCTTATATAATTAAAAGAATGTAAATTATCTTTCTTAAAAAACAAACTAATACATACATAAGCCTACTTTATACTCATTATTATTCTTAAAGTGAATTTCAATTCCAAATGTATTAAACGTCTTTTGAGGACCCAATATTTACTGAGTGCTGTGATGAGTCCCTTATTTTTACATTAAAATACCTTTTAAAGTATGCCTTTTATTTGTAACATATGTTATCAAAAATAAATAAATACTCGTGTGTAGAAATTCTTAGTAAGTAAAAGCTCATTTAGAAAAAAAGTCAGAATTGGAAAGTGGCTCTAAGTGAAGAACAACTTTAGCTGTCAAAACAGTGACAACTATTCTTCACCTTGCCATCTTAGGACTAGATCAAAGTTTACACGTGTGTATGAAACTGAACTCAGCATAGCAAACACAACCACAGGTCATTAACTGACACTAATTTCCTCTAGGGCCTGACATAGAACTCTTGACAGAAAAGCAGCAGCAGTCAAGCAAGCATACAGGCTCAGAAAGCATATCAACTAGACAAACTGACTCTACTTCCCAGATAGAGGCAAAGTAATCCAGATAGGCCTCATGCTCCTCACCCATAAAGTGGCCCTATAGCGTTCTTTCAAGTACTAAATGTGTGGGTATAAACAAGTAGCTTAAAACAATGCCTTGGAACAATAACCAACCAATTACTACTTTCTACTCCCAGGAGACATGTGAAGCTCAGGAAGCCAGCATCCCTATTTACAAAGCCCTGTCAGATACTGCATGTGTCTTGAAGGCCACCTAGGTTCCCTACACTTCACATCTTCAAAAACAATCTATTGACAGCCAGATGGCAGCTGAATGGGTCAAGTTCCCAGACTCAATTAGTAAAGTTTGTGTGACTGCTGAGAAACTGGCTGGTATGGCATATACAAGGAAGGGTTGAGTACCAGTACCCATTTTCTGCACACAAGATACCTCAGGAATTATGATCAATTCACCCCTACATTCACAGAACCTATCTCAAGGCCTTAACAAACTTGATGCCTAGTGAATGTTTTTTAAGTTGTAACTACATTTATTCTTTTCCACTTATAAAACTAAAATGGATGCTTTAAACATAAGTTAATTTTTCTTGACTGTACAGGCAATATATACTGAAAATGGAAAATGTGTAAATTATAAAAAGAAGCTAAAATTACTCAATCCTAAGCACCCAGAAATAACCATTTTTTGTATATATCCCTTTTTTTCTGTCAATATGTATATACAATGACATTAACTCAAAAACCCTAAATGGAAACAAATAGAGCTTTAAAATTTTGGTTTTCTTAGTGACCCAAGAAGAAATTCTTCTGTTCTCATGAAATGCAGTCAGCAAACAAATGGCTAAGACAGTCAAATAACACAATCTGCAAATATATTTGTTTTTTACAAAAACTATATCGAACATAAGTATATTTTGTCTGAATTGTTGAAAAACTTCTTGTGTATATAAAAAGTATAACAAGGCAATGTTAGAAAGTAAAAACTGTTATTGAGTGTTGAGGTTGTAAAGTTATAGGCAACTTCTATTTCTGTTGTTAGAAAATTACAAAATAGAACAAAAACTAAAAAACAATCAGAATTACCTATTGAAGATCTTAAAAACCCTATACACAAATTATCAACATTGATTTTAAAACCAGTCTTCAGTATACATATATTTTACCATTTACTAAAGACAAAAGCAAAATTTTATACTGGTTTGATGACCATGCTTCAGTTAATTTTACACAGGAATTAAATCCTGGATGAATAGTTTATGCTGTAGGGTGTAGAACATCCTCGGGTTTCCTAAGCAAGGTTGATATGTTGATTTTAATCATTTATGATGTGAATTCTGCTTTGTAGATCCACATAGTACAAAATGAGAGATGTATGTTTAGGACCATTTTACAAATTGTCTGAAACCTTTCCTAATCTCAAGCCAAAATTGAATCAATTATATTAATTCATTAACAAAAATACACTATTTACACAGTGGACTTGGCACTCTTGATGTATTCAGCCATTTAAACTGCTAATTAAAATTAGATTACAATAACAGCAGTCAATGTTTATCTCAGATTTATCATCTGATAGATACTATGCTAAGTTCTTTAAATATACAATTACACTTAAGCCTCATAATCATGATCAGTAACTAACATGATTTATCTTTATACTTCAGATGAGAAAAGTAAGGCCTGTAAAGTCAGAAGAAGTACAGTCAAGCTTTCCCTAAGTATCTACCCTAAAGTCTATTCAGATATTAATCCAGCTTTAAAGAACTTTTTGTTCTAAACTTGTCTTCTAAACTAGAAGCAAAATTTAGTATTTAATAGCTCCTTAAAAGCAGGGGTTAGGGAAATCCTTTAGTAGGTAAATTCCCTGCTGCTCAAGCTTAAGGACCGGAGTTCAATTCCCAGAGCCCTTGTAAAAGTCGGGTGTTATGACGTGCTTGTAACCTCAGCACCTAGCAGGTGAGGACAGGGGCCAGTCTTGTTGAATCAGCAAGCCCTAGTCCAATGAGATCCTGTCTAAAAACAAGGGGCACAGTCCCTGAGGATTAACACCTGAGGCTGTCCTCTGCTCCACATGCAGGCAATACACGCATTCATACAACGAACATTCACACGCATAGTCATTAAATAAAGGGGAGAGAGCTGAGAAGAAAAAGAGAAATAGCTAAAGGGACTTGGGAAAATGAGGGAATTTACTGAAAAGTCTTCAAAATTTTTACAGATGGCTGATGAGGTAGCTCAGTAGGTAAAGCATTTGTCAGACAAGCATGAGGAGGGCCTGAGTCTGACTACCCAGCACATGTGTAAAGCCGGTATGTCTGAAACCCCAGCGCTCCTCCAGCAATCTGCAAGTGGAAAGTGAAGAATCCTTGGGAGCTTGGGCTACAGCTAGCCTAGGCACATGGTGTCAAACACAAAACCCTGCCTCAAACAAGCTGGAAATCAAGCACCAACACCAAGGTTGTCCTCTGACCTCCACGCTCGCCATGACACACATGTACACGAACACACACACAAAATTAGGAAGACCCACATAGTCTACTAGATGGAACCTAAGAACACAGGAGACGTGCATGACTGCTCAAACCTTTTAACTATTAAAAAACGATCTCATATCAACTGCAAACACTAGTCTTTAAAAAGCTGTAAGTCATTGTTGGATTGATTAGTTATTATATGACAGAAAGCTCAATTCTTGACTCATAAAGGCTTTGTTATGTTGAAGTTCTTGAAGTTTACTGAAATTCAAATAAACTATAATTACATTTTAATAATAGTATTTTAAATTTCAACTGCTTTACAAATCTGTTTTGCTTCATCTAGCCATAAAACTAAAGAGGGAAAAAACTATGGCAGGTCCTAAGAAAAGCATAAATATTTAATTCTAATGACAGACAGGGGAGATACTACAGTAAAGGGGCCTGCTCTTTCTGCTTTATTGTTCTCTCTTTCCTATTCACTATTCGCTTTTCCTTCAACTCTAGGTATTTTGGCATAATGAAAACAATGTAAACCACTAGTAAAAAGAAGACTGTAATATCAGGAAACTCCTTTAAAGCAAGGAAACAATCATTTAGCATATTCAAGCCTTTCCCTAAATAAAACAAACAAAAAAGTATTAATATTTAAATACTGCCCAGTGCCTTCCATACTTAACAATGATAATCTGTAAAAAGCACAGGATGTACTTAAATTTACATTTTAAACTTTAGACTTCATGATAGGACTTGATATTGCTTCATATAAAACATAAAATACAACTTTGGGGGAAATTCTTTTAACTCACAAAATAAATACTAACTATATATTAACATCTTCAAGTTCTAAAAGAATATGACATTGACATTAACTCCACAATCACAGTCTATAAAGCTCTATATTAAATATATATCAAAAAGAACAGTTATCATTCTCCAGTAACTAAAATATCCTAAATATTGCAAAAAAAAAAACCCAACTAATTATCTATTCAAATATATACTGTTATATTTGAAAATAACCTTTACCTCTGATGATTATTTACTAGATTTTTAAATAATAAGTAGTTAAAACTAGAGTATATAATATGCCCAAAGGTACCATATCAATTTTCTAATATATTACAGTAATCTTGTAGTATTAGCAGTATAGCATCAGTACGATTATCACCAACTAAGATAATTAATCCAAAACTTCACAGCACTAATCATACTCACTCTGAGCGGAGCCGGGCTTCCATACCATCTGGTAGAAAAAGTTTTATTGTGGAAACAATACACCCATGGGTAACTGGTTAAAACAAATAAAATAAGTGTTTAAAAATATGAAGCTTGGTGGGTCTCATATCTAAACTTGTATTTCATTCTTAAAAATAATAATTTCTAGGAAAGCAAATAAATTTAGTGGTTTAATGACAGTATCTACTACCTTAAAAAACTTCCAATTCCTTAACAGACAATGAAAAGTCACCTGTCTAGTGTGCAAAAATTAAGAGTAAAAAGGGATAAAACACTTTTGCCCTAGTTTGCAGACATCACACCTAGTCTACTGCCCTTTAAAAAGTAATCCTTATTCTTAATTCTCCTGTCTCCAATCTATCTCCCAACCACACCTCATAAGACTTAATGTTCGTTCTGTATGTACAGTTTTAAATACGTTAATCATCTCCCCACCCTCGTTATAGGCAAGACTATTGAGACTGCTGACCAGTGAGGGTGCCTGTCTGATTCCTCCAGTGTACAGTTGCTATGACTCGCACAGGAGGCTCTCCAGGACAGCTTTCATATGGTTGCTGTTACTCCATCCCCAATACCTTTTGATAAAGCCACAACAGTCTCTCTGTATACAACTCCTAAGAGTCTTCTCACTCCTTTTCTAATTGATAGTTTTGAGAGACAAATCTCCCACAGGCAGAACTGTACGGATCATTGTGTCTTACACAGAAAACAAAAAGTGCTTCCTAATTTAAAGATTGATAGTTTTGACTTCTCTGTTCTTAGAATTCTGCATCATTGATGGCTGAACACATTTATTTATTAAACTGACTTAAAGCTGATATGAGCAGACAAAAACACACTGTATGATTTTAAGAGTAGTGCTTTCTGTGGCTGTCTATGTCTGTCAAAACTCACTGAGTCTTACAAGTAAAATAGGCATATATTTATTTATACTTCAATAAAACTATTTTAACAATAATTATTGCTTTAGGGTTATAATATGTTGAATAATTACAACCATAGCATCAAGATGGTAGTAATACAAAGTAATGTGGCCGTCATTGGGAAATATATATTAAACTTAAGGAATTCAGCACAGTTTGGTCAATATTTGTCTTTAGTAACTGATTATATTTAAAAAGCGCTAACAGAGACAAAGAACTACCTACTGGACAGTCTCCTCAGTTCCGCCTGAAATAGCCATCATTGCCACTAATCAATTGGCTTCTTCCTTCCTTCTGGCCACATCCTCTAAGCTGCTGCCACCAGTCTCTCATACGCAGGCAGGTTACATGCAATCTCCAAACATCTTAACTGTTTACGACCCCATTTTTAGACATCCTATTGTGACGGTCTTTATTTACTCGCTAATATCACCAAAAGCTATTTTTCTTTTAGGAAGCAGCATTCCTTATGGCCTCTACATCAGTCCCTGCCTCCAGTTTCCTGCCTTGAGTTAGTGCCCTGATTTCCCTGCACCATGAACTACAAGTTGTCAGCTGGAATAAACCCTTCCTACCAAGTTGCTTTGGTCATGGTGTTTTATCACAACAACAGAAGCTCTAAGACAAGCAGTGAGCGCTCTCTCCAGGCCCCTGTGCTGGAATTCTCAGCTGGGGAAAGACTTGCATTCAAGTCCAGAGTGAGAGGCTCCTTTCCCTCCCACACTGTCTTAGTTTTTATTCCAGTCCTGTTTCACTCCCATGCCAATACCTCTACCTCCAGACCTTCAGACTTCTGCCCAACCTCTCTCTTCCCTTAGAATCACCCTCCTTAATCCGATCACTCGGGAGGCAGAGCTAGGCGGATCTCTGTGAGTTCGAGGCCAGCCTGATATACAAAGCGAGATCCCGGACTGGCACCAAAACTACACAGAGAAACCTTGTCTCGAAAAACCAAAAAGAAAGAAAGAACGAACGAGAAAAAGAATCACCCTCCATCCTCAGATCTTTATTCCCAATCTCTTATCTCACACCTTATCCTCCAACTCTCTTTTCCCAGAACCACTTCACTTAGTCCTTAGACTGTTGCGGCCAATTGTGCCCCCTCCCTCAACACCACATCTCATCTTTTGACTCTTACCTCCTTCTTCTGGTCCTAACTGTTGATACAAAGGAGCCAAATAAAAGCAGAATGTCCCCCAATTCTAGCAGTCAGATCCCCAGTGCTTAGAGCCTGACCCACTGACTTGTGACACTATTACACAATTAGCACCTAACTCCTCACGCCCCTGGCATTTCATCCCAATAGCTGCTCTCAGTGAAGGCAGGTGGTATTATAAGACGTATGACTTCAGCTCCTGTAAGCACCACTATTAAATGTGTAAGTTCTCAAAAGAAAAAAAAAGGAAGATGTGGAAGTGGTGAGAGTAGCACAGCTATTTACCAGGGGAAGGACAAAATAAGATAATGGGTGAATAAAACCAAATTATTTCAAACACATGTATGAAATGTCATAATGAAATACAGTATTATGTGTAATTAAAGTATGTTAACAAAAAACTTCATAAATTTACAACAAAAAGAAAAATAGGTGGATGAGTTACAGAATAAAACTGCAGTGCCAGAGCCAACGTGTGATATATCACATCAGGAATTCTACCATCAGCTAGATTAAAGTTCAGCAAGTGGACTGATACATAAATCAATGGAGTGAACCAAGTACTAGAAGTCCATGTCTAAGTACAGCCAACCCTTCTGTGAAAAGACTCATGTCAACTAGATACACAGGTGCGTAGAAAACTTAGTAATCTTTTGGATTTGCAACAGGCAAGTATTTAAAGCAATGTGATAGGCATGTTTTAATATTTGTATTAATCAACTCAGTACAGTAGAATTTCCCCAAATACAGTGCTAAAAAGTGTTAACCAAAAAGGAATTGGGAGCTGGGATGTGGTAGTGCACACCTTTAATCTGGAGGCAGAGGCAGGTGGATCTCTGTGAGTCGGAGGCCAGCCTGGTCTACAGAGTGAGTTCCAGGACAGCCAGGGCTATACAGAGAAACCCTGTCTCAAAAAAACCAAGAAAGAATTTTAAAAAAGGAATTGGGGGTCAAATGAGTTTTGTGAAAGCCTGTGTTAAAAGAAGTTTTAAATGTTTTTATGTGTATTAATTCTGAGCTTTCTTTGAGGGTAAGGAAACAAAAAGAAAAAGCTGAGAATATTGATCAATGGTAGAGCAATTGCCTTGCATGTATACAAGGCCCTACATTCAATTCCCAGGACAGAAACAAAAACTTAAAGGGTATTTGTACAGCATGAAGATATATTTTCCATGCATATCTGACCACCAGCCCCACCCCCTTGCCCTCTTTCAAAAACACAGAGAATCTGATATTATGAAGGAAATACTTAGGATAATAATGTTCTAAAGAAGTCTATAAATATTTTAAATACATTTTGCTCTCAAAATCACCATATTTCAAACTCAAGGACTAAATGTAAAGCATATAATTTAAACAGTTTGTCCAGAAAGGAAAGGAAGAATCAGAACATTGCCACATTAAATAAACACAGATATTGTAAATCACATACAAAATTCATCCATGTTAAATATGAGGAACAAGTATGTCCAATGTAGACAGTAACAGACATGTGGAAGAACTATTTACAATGACTCCCCGGTACAGACTACCAGAGATTACAGTAACACTAAGACCTGACTGTCACTGGGTTTCCTTTCTCTAGTATCGATACAGGTCGTTTATTTTGGTTTTGAGATCTATTTACTCTGTGGTATGCTTTCAGTCTCTTGCTGCCTCCTCACACACATGCCCCTTAGGGGACCCATGTTCAGTGTGACTGGTTTAAAAGCTTTCGGAGGCCCTGGAATGGGAAAGAGAAACATTGTCTGGTTGCCTCCAGTGCAGTGCTGGTCTACACTCAGCATGAAGAAGCTCAAGATCGGCAACAGCAGAATCACCAAAAATCTAATAAACCTTTTAAAAAATACCATCTGAATCGGGTATTCATTTTTCTAGACTGTGAAAGATTTGCATTAATTGATTTTTAGCATTTAAGATAAAATAATTGTTAATAACTTTCTATCTTTAGAAGTTTTCGACTTTATAAGCTTCTAATTCTCAGGCTTTAAGAGTTAGAAGAGCAGAGGAAGATGACTCAACAGTGCTTTTGTTCTAAATTTAAATTAATATTTTATCATTCGGTTTTCTCTTGATAATCGTAGTTCAATCATCACAAACTTTCAACCTTCAACTACTTTTTTAAAAAGATGTATGTTTTAATTATGTGCATAGCGTGTGGGTACGTACACATGAGTGCAGGTGCCTGAGGAGTCCAGAAGAAGGTATCAGATAACCTGGAGCTGGAGTCACACCTGTGACTGAATACCTGATATGGGCACTGGGAACTGAACACTGGTTCTCTTTAAGAGCAATGCATGCACTTAACCACTGAACTGTCTCTCCAGCCTCTTCGCTCTTAACCACTAAACCGTCTCTCCAGCCTCTTCAACTACTTTCTTTTTTAACCTCGGGTATAACTGAGGTTTGTTGTGGTGGTTGTTTTTTTCCTCAAGTACTGGAGATTAAAGTAGGACTGCACTCATACCTGGAAATATTCTACCAATGAACTACTCCCTTACCAACCAAGCTATACTTCTTACAGGACAGGAAGTATGAGTGTTCTTATTCTTCCTCATTATTTACTGTTTTCAGAATGATAAATAGATTTCTTCTAAGTTCTTACAAAAGTAATAAAAAAATCAATTTTCCTTTTGAGTTTTAATGCAAGCTCACCAACTTGAACATATGTAACATACTTCAATCCAATGCTGTTATAATTTGATATTCAAAATGCCTGTCTTTCACAGTAGAGATGTTATTCATGTTAATTTCTAGAAGTCCTTTTAATGGGAGGCCAGCAATCTTAGGTAAATAACTTTACTGATATGACAAAAATCTTTGAGGCTCAATGTGTGTATTCACTGATCTGGACTAAGCATCTGCTGTTACTCCAACAAGTCTACCTAGTTGGTAATGTCATATTTCTCATTATACAGATTTTACTTCTTTATTTTTCTTTGTATACTATGAGTAATATTACTACTGGCTTATTCTTTTTGTTGGCCATGAAATGTGGGGGTTCTCTGGGTTTACCTACTTGTTCAATAAATATTCACTGGGAAATTGCTGGCTACAAAGCAATATTGAAAATAATGATGATTATCACTAGGTCCTTGCCATTAAGATCTCAACAGGGAAACAAACCAGACATATAAATAAAAAGATATAAATAAAAAGGATGGATTCATAGCACTGTAAGTAATAAAAGACAACATGGGAATTTGTAGTAGGCATGGACAGGGAAAGAAATATATATTGAAAGGAACAAACAAAACAAGATTAGAAAGCTGGAAATGGAAGGAAAGGACAAAAAAATGTTAGGAATAAAGAAAGAAAGCACACATAGAGAAGACAGCTGGAATAGGCTGGAGACAAGAAGTAAAGAAGGCACTCAAGAGACAGAGGCAGATAAGTCTCTTACAAGTTCAAGACCAGCCTGTTTTACATAGGAAGTTCCAGGCTAGCCAGGGCTACAGGAGATCCTGTCTGAAGGAAAGAGGAAGAAGAGAAAGTAGTAGTAAAGAATGGGGACTGGAGAGTGGCTGCTCTTCAGAGCACCTGAGCTCTAGTCCCAGCACCCATACTGTGTAGCTCACAACCACCTACAACCCCAGCTCCAAGATCCTACATCTTCTGGTCTCCACAGGTTCATGCACATAGGTGGCAAACAGACACAGGCATGTAATTGTTTAAAAGCAAAATGTATAGTTCAAGGCCTTATGAATAACAGGCCCCAGTAAATGTTGTCTGACTAAAGGACTTACCACAATGTACAAGTGGCCTCTCCTTTCTAACACAATTTGAAAATCCTCTTGACTTCTTCTACCCAGAGCTATCCAGTAATACTGTGTATTTAGGATTCTTCAAGTGTTATAAAACTCATCATACTACTATTCAGCATTTTAAAAAAAAAAATCTATATTTTTTTTCTAGTGTAAGCTTGAACAGGTAATACATGTTTTCTAACATGTCTGTATCTCAAGGGCCTACAAATTAAATAAACTTTGTGAAAACAATAAATGCCAAAAGACAAACATTCAAAGAGGTCTGCAGAAACCCAATATTGCAGAAATCATACTGTACTAATAATTATCCTAAATCTCCTTCAGTATATGGGGAAGAGTGTGAAGGAATCCAGAAAGGGCTGCAAGCTGCATTCTGTAATCAACCCCCTGTGAATCTGCATATATGTCAGCATACTAAAGGCTTTGCTAGGTACAGTTTAACTAAGCCATTTCCTAAAACTGATAACCACATTCTTTTATCAATTACTGCCTAATAATTATTTGAGAACCCTAAATCACTAAGTAGGAATCCTTGAAGGAAATACAATGTAGTCCAAGTCCCTTGCTGTGGCTTACTTATATGTATGCTACAAAAGCAGCAAAGAGAGGCTTACTCTTCTCTCTTCTCAGTGGCTTCACACCATCTGAGTTCTCTTACTAAGGAGTAATCAACACTTCACATTAAGATTCAATCTTATGCCGGGCGGTGGTGGCGCACGCCTTTAATCCCAGCACTCGAGGCAGAGCCAGGCGGATCTTTGTGAGTTCGAGGCCAGTCTGGGCTACCAAGTGAGTTCCAGGAAAGGCGCAAAGCTACACAGAGAAACGCTGTCTCGAAAAACAAAAAACAAAAAAAAAAAAGATTCAATCTTACTTTACAGCTCTAAATGGAAATTCCTACAGGGTTGGCCCTACCCAAATTCAAATACCACACACATCTTACAAAGAAAGAAAAAAAAATAACAAAAATAAGACTACCATTTTAATGGCAATGCAGGTTTATGCAGAGAGCTACACACAGAATGAGAACAGCACCACCGCCAAGTGCACTGTACTGTGCAAAATATCAGAGTCTAATGCTTTAGGGCATCACTAGACCAGAGACGCTCAGAAAAACCGAGGGAGAAACGTGCCAATCTACTGCCCCACTGTCTGAATTACGTTCTTTTGGTTTATACCAGAAGTGCTTTAATTTTGAGTCAGCCATAAGAGTTCATAATCAGCTGGGTGGCGGTGGTGCACACCTTTAATCCCAGCACCCAGGAGCAGAGCCAGGTGGATCTCTGTGAGTTCAAGGCCACCCTGGTCTACAGAGCAAGATCCATGACAGGCACCAAAACCACACAGAGAAACCCTATCTTAAAAAAAAAAAAAAAAAAGGTTATAATCAGAGAGTAGATAATGAACTAGTTAGAGGCAAGAAAATTCAGAATTGTGAAATAAAATAATTTTAAAGAGTAATTTGCATTATTTAGCTAGAGAACTTGCAGTTTCAGAGACTGTAGCACAGGAAACCTTATACTTGCATTCAGTATTACCGCCTGCCCCCATGTCTTGCTGACAGAACTCTGATTTCATAGGGGATTTTAACAATTCACACTCAAATCATAACTGAGTTATATTAACCATGGATCTCCTTGTTCTCTTTGTCAATTATCAGGTTTCTTTGGTACTGCAGATAACTATGTGTGTGATCTATTCATGAGGCCAGTAATTCATAAGGAAATATTAGTTTGGAGTGCATTCTGACTTTTCCACATAAAAAGGGACAGAAGAGGGCATTTTATTCCCACATTATCTTTCTGCATGGAGTACTGATATGAGGAAAATGATATCTAGGTTTGCAGTTATAACCCTCTGACCATGAGATAAGCAAAAGCATTGAGAAAACAATATGCTAAAGATAGCAGAAAAAAGGATAGTAAAGACCTCAAAACCGCAATCATTTATATCTAGGGTAAAACATCAGACATTCATTACATTATTTTTATGGTGTTTTCAGTTGGGATACAAAATAATGAGTTTAACTATATCTTTTTACACACATGCAAATGTGTATGAGCAGAAATATATCTATTGCTGCACTTAGATTAAATTTGCCCACTACCCCTCCTGTACCCCTACAGCTAATTTCTCTTCTGCTTTTATGACTGAGTTCCATTATATCATTAAGTCAACTAACAACTGTCTGTGTCCAGACTGCTCATTAAGTCTCAGGAAATCTTGCTATTGATGATAAGCATCATCCCCAGGTTGTAAGTTCATCTTGGCTAGGGTGTAGTATCACTGCAGCCAAGTGCTTCCTGACACAATAGCTCCCTATGTTTTTATAACATGATGAAGAATATTCATTACTAATTAATATTTTATAATTTATAATTTTAGAAAAGCAAATAGAAGTGGGTAACTTTTAAATTTTTTGCTTCACATATCCATATTTAAATAGATCTTACAAGCATGTAATGTTTTATAACACTAATAAAGATTTTAAAACTTATAAAGACAAATGACAGGAAAACTTGATCCATACTCATACCTTTCCGTGTATTTTCTGTCACATCTACCCCAAACTGGATAATGTCACCAGAAAGAATTTCACATGGTGGACTTTCTTCAGAGCCTCGACTCAATCTCTGGCTATTTATAAAGGTACCATTACTACTTTTAGTGTCTTGGAGATAAAACTGAAAAGAAAAGAAAAGGCAAAGGGTTAACAGTAATAATTTCAAACTTACTTTTAAAAAAGTACTGTCAACTTTGCAAACTACTTCAAGAGAACCTTTCCACTATCAACTGAAATGACTCATTTCAGTTAATATTCAACATACATGAAAATAAAAATTTAAAACTGGATAGTTTAAAATTTAACTGTACATATGGTGGAGCCACCTTATAAAACAGTTTGTGCTATAAGTGTTAAACATAAAGTTAGAGTACAACCCAACAATCTAAAACTCCTTGGAATTTATCCAAAATAGTAGAAAACATCAGTCTTCACAAAACTGCATACAAACATTCATAATAGCATTGTTCATAATAATCAAAACAACTGAACAGATAAACAACTGAAATGTCTATCAACTGAACAGATAAACAAAAGCAGCATATCCACCCACCAGGCTATTTGACAATACAAAAGAATCAAGTATTAATGTGTGTGTGTATATGCATACACACACACACACACACACACACACACACACACACACACCCTCATGTGATGAGCCTACAGGACATAAATGCAAAGTAAAAGAAGGTAAATTGGGATGAGTGTGATAGCATGTGCCTGTAATCTCAGCATTCAGGAGACTTAGGCAGGAGGATTATGAGATCAAGGATGAAGACCCTGTCTCAAAGGAAAGGGAAAAAGACGAATATGGATGGGAGGTGCAGCTCAGTGACAGAGTGCTCGTCAAGCACAGGCCCTGGATTAAGTCCCCAGCAGCAGAGCAGAGAAGATGGCAAAGGAGAAGAAGCAGCTGCAATCATCACAAGTCCCCACCATATATTCTATCAGTCCACTTACAGAAAACATACCAAATGTGTCAATACATAGAAACAAAAGTATATATATGGTTGCAAGGGACTAAGACAGCAGGGTGATTGAGTGATACATAGTTTTTTTTTAAAAATAGGGATAATATATAATATATATAATATCACATATTATATATAAAATCACACATATCATCTTCTATGTGATACACACACACTATGCTTGTGTTTTGTTTGGAAGCTTAGCTCTTTTTGGTGTTTGGATATTTGCAAAGCTTTTCAACTTTGAAAAGATTATAAAGAAGCAGCGTATCATTATAGTAGGGATTAAAGTATTTTCAGGTTCTAAATATTTCACATGAAAGTAATGTACAATGTATGTACTTATAGAATCAATCAGTCTATAATAGGAATTTTGTGAAGTCAGATAATACAGTGTGTGCAGTGCTGTGACTGTGCATTGGTCAGCAAGAAATTAGGAAAAGTCATTGTTGGCACAGAAAACCTTTCACTTAGGAACCACCATCAATACATGATTTCAGGGAGTTCAAAGGTCACTTGGGAAAGCAAAAGCTAACTGAAGAATTAAAGCCTGAAAACAATGAAAGTACCCTTGTTCACCTTTGGTCTTCAAGTCACTGGGGGGTGGTTTTTGTTTTTTTAATAAAATTTAGGACTATATACTTGTTCAACATCAAGGTGAATGCCTAGTGACTAGTGCAGGCAGTCGTAGGACTGCTAGGGTGTTCTTTAGGTGCTGAGAAAAAGGATAAATACATCTGCCAATGCCTTAAAATTGTCAGTTGTGATCAAAACCGTTTTCTTTTAAAGTGGAAAAGAGCATAAAGAAGACTATTTCTGAGAAAATAGGAAGCACTCTTGAACGCATTGGCACCGGAGACCATTTCCTAAATAAAACACCAACAGCACAGACCCTGAGCACAACAATTAGTAAATGGGACCTCTCGAAACTGAGAAGCTTTTGCAGGGCAAAAGACACAGTCAATAAGACAAAAAGACAGCCAACAGATTGAGAAAAGATCTTCACCAACCCCACATCTGACAGAGGATTGATCTCCACAGTATATAAAGAACTCAAGAAACTAGACATCAAAGTACTGAACAGTCCAATTAAAAAATGGGCTAAAGAGCTAAACAGAGAATTCACAAAACAAGAACTACAAATGGCTGAAAGACATTTAAAGAAATGTTCAACATCCTTAATCATCAGAGAAATGCAAAAAAAAACGACTCTGAGATACCACCTTACACCTGTTAGAATGGCTACGATCAAAAACACCAATGACAGTCAATGTCGGAGAGGATGTGGAGCAAAGGGAACACTCTTCCACTGTTGGTGGGAATGTAAACTTGTACAACCACTGTGGAAATCAGTATGGCGGTTTCTCAGAAAATTAGGAATTGAACTACCTCAAGACCCAGCCATCCCACTCTTGGGCATATACCCAAGGAATGCTGATTCATACCATAAAGATACATGCTCAGCTATGTTCATAGCAGCACTATTTGTAATAGCCAGAACCTGGAAACAACCTAGATGCCCATCAACGGAAGAATGGATGAAAAAAATGTGGTACATATACACAATGGAGTACTACTCAGCAGAGAAAAACAATGACAGCATGAAATTTGCAGGCAAATGGATGGAACTAGAAAAAATCATCCTGAGTGAGGTAACCCAAACCCAGAAAGACAGTTATGGTATGTACTCACTCATAGGTGGATTCTAGATATAAAATAAAGAACAATAAGATCACAACCCATAGAACCATAGAGGCTATATATATAGCATGGAGGTCCCTAGGACGACTGTGGCTTATAATAAATTTCAGTTTTACTCAATTATTGAAAAAAAAATAGCCAAATGAATGGAAACACATGAACTATGAACCAAAGGCTGAGGGGCCCCCAGCTGGATCAGGCCCTCTGAATAGGTGAGACAGTTGATTGGCTTGATCAGTTTGGGAGGCAACTAGGCAGTGGGACCAAGTCCTATGCTCATTGCATGAGTTGGCTGTTTGAAACCTGGAGCTTATGCAGGGACACTTGGCTCAGTCTGGGAGGAAGGGACTGGACCTCCCTGGACTGAGTCTACCAGGTTGATCGCAGTCCTCGGGGAGGACTTGTCCTGGAGGAGGTGGGAATGGAGGGTAGGCTGGGGTAAGGGGAGGAGGTGGGAGGGGGGAGAATAGGGGAACCCATGGCTGATATGTAGAACTGAATGGTATTGTAAAATAATATATATATATGTATATATATATATATATATATATATATAATGTACAAATATTCAATTATATGAAGAGAAATAAAAGATGGCAAAAGAAAATAAATAAATAAATTTAAAAAAAAAAAAAAGAAGACTATTTCTGGTTTGACAAGACCAACTGGTATACCTGCTTTCTGTGAACTCGCTCAGGAGCTGTAAGCAAAGTCTCTTCCAGTCCCTAGCAAACAAGCTAACATCTTTAGTTAACATAGGAATAAATATGGTGATTTCTGTACAGTGTAGCCCTAATAATAATGGCATTCTTTTAGAGGTGGTACAAAAGCATTGTTTTTAATTTTTTTTTTTTTTTGAGAACAGCTGTTGTTCTCTTCTGCCTTGTTACTGTGATAAAATATTCTCAACAAAAACAACTTGAGGGAGAAAGGTTTATTTTAGCTCACAGTCCAGGGTACAATAATCCATCATGACGCAAAGGTCAAGGCCTCAGGAACCTGCCCTGTTTGAGTTCCTGTCCTAACTTCCATCAGTGATGAACAGCAATGTGGAAGTGTAAGCCAAATAACCTCCCTCATGCCCCTGGCCCCCAACTTGCTTTTAGGTCATGGTGTATGGTCACAGCAATAGAATAAATCGTTTATAGGTAGTATGGCAGTCTTTAAATTGTCACCTGGGAATAAATTAAACGTAATGTTATTTTTGCATTTTTAGCAAATTATTAGCCTTTGATGTGATAAATCTTTTAAGAGTGCTTGTGAGATGAATAAAGGATAATAAAACATGAAAGTCATTGTGTGTAGTGGGGAAAATATTTTTTTGATTTTATTATTTGAGCGTTACCTCTGTAACCTTTGGAAAGATAATTTAACTTAACTATCATATTTCTTACTTATATATGAATCTATTAATATCTATATCATAGACTTCTTACTCTTGGGTTAAGGTCTCATTATATTGCTCTGGCTGGCCTTGAGCCACTATGTAGCTCAGGCTGGTATCATATTCAGATTCCTAAGTGCTGGGATTACAGGTATGGGCTACTATTTCAGAATTAAAATTCACCTTTTTAAAGTGTATAGCTTAGTACATTCATGGTGTTGTGCAACTATCACCTTTATTATACATTATCCCTATTATATATTATCCCTATCATATATATATATATATATATATATATATATATATATATATATATATATCTCACAGACACAACCACAAATTCTAACTCCATATATAGAAGAGGTTTATTTGTTTAGTCCTCAAGACAAGCTCTCCTATACCCCAGGCTAGCCTCAAACTTGCTACCAGCAGATGGTGAGCCTGAACTTCTCCTTTTCCACATGCACCACTCCCAGTTCTGTATGTACCAACAGCAACAGCCCAGCACCACATAGGGAGTTTCTAAATGTGACTACAGAATGAATTCTGTGTAGAATGCAGATACTGCAAAACCACATTTTTAATTTGCTTCAATCGCCACCTAAAATCAAACAGAGTGACTAAGACAAGGAAAAAAATCCAACACCCCACGAAACAGCTGCATGACCATACACAGTGTGGTTGACTGGGCCTGAGTATCACAAAGCAGCTACTAGGTATTCCAGGAACAGTTTGAAGCACAGCAAAAGAAAAGAAGCTGAAAATGGAAACATTTAGCTCAACCCAGTAACTATATAAACCTGGTTCCCAGTAGAACCCAGAGCCTTTCTCAGTGTGAACACAGGCTCTAGCACTCAGGAAAACAAGCTCCCCTATAGAAATTCTTAAAAGCAACCAGCCAATCAAAGCTGGCTTCCAAGACACAGCTGCTCTGTGACAGAGCTGCTGGAAATGGAATCAAGATTAACAGGACAACAAAAGAAAAGATGCAGGGAAAAAGTGGAGAAGGAAAAATAAAACATTTTACAAAACCAACAGAAGAGGGAGCTCTGTGAACTTGAAAACTAAGAGATCTTAGGAAAATAACTAGACACAAGACAATAATACAAAACAACTGGGCAGGGGTGGAAAGAATCTCTAGAAAATGTAGGAAAACTCAAAAATAAATAGAAAAAGTTCTACAGGAAACATCTGAGTGATAACATACAATGAACAATGCCTAAGAGAAATGAAAAAAATGGAAGCAATTTTTAAAAAACCGCAAAGAAAGAAACAAAGTGACATCAGCAAAACGTTAGAGTAGGCAACTCCAAGCATCTACCCAGAAATACCAAAAAGAAAAAGCCTACAAAACCAACTTTGCTAGACTCCAGGAAATATGTAAAGACTTGAGCAGTGCATAAACACTGACCTAAGAACAAGGTAATGTTAAGAGCAAAGTAAGCCAGATTCAAACACCGAATGTTTTCTCCCAAACATGGGATCTAGGTTTGTGTGTGTGTGTGTGTGTGTGTGTGTGTGTGTGTGTGTGTGTGAGAGAGAGAGAGAGAGAGAGAGAGAGAGAGAGAGAGAGAGAGAGAGAGAGAGAGAGATGAAGGTAGAGAATGAGAAAGAGGTCTGAAGAGAGAACAGCGGAAATAATGGAAGGAAAAATACTCCATGCTCCCTTTCATGGAGAACCTAGATTTTATATGTGCTCAAGCATGTGCACTCACACACACATATCATGACATATCTATAACATGAAAGCAGAAGGAGAGAAAAAGATCAGCAGAAACAGGGAGATAAGAGTACTAATGGGGGAAATATGAGCAAAGTACAATGATATACATGTATGAAAATTTCACCAAAAAGCCAATTATATTGTAAACTTAATATATATATATGTATGTATATTATAATTTTAAAATGACTTCCTTAAAGAGTGAAGGAAAAAAGAAGAGAAAAAGGCAATTTTAAAATGGTAAGATAGTTTATGGAGTCACTTACCCTTGGCCTGCCTACTCTCCAGAAGGGCAGCAATCTGGCAACATCAACATGCATTCCCAGAATGGGACCTTGGTACCTGGCTCCAGAGGGAGCAGACCAGACTGTAATCAAAAATGACTGTGTATTTTCACCTCTCTGAAAGTGACATGAAGGACAGATGCAGAACTCACCCCAACTCAAGCAGCTAATACTGCTTAAAAAGAGCAATTTACCTATCATAAGCAGTGTCTCTTAAGAAAGTTAATGACATTAGATGCCACCTTACAAAGACGGAAGTCGACCAATGTTACAGGTTAATAGGAAAAGCCAACCTCACAGGCATCTCAATTTAGGCGGAAAAGGCATTTGACAAAACAGAATATCCTCTCATGTAACCATTCTGGAAGGGGGGATTAGTGGGCAGTTTCCTAACCTGAAACACAACACGGGACCTTCACTCTCAGAAGTAAAAGTGACAACTTAACTTGAGGTTAAAACTGCAGCTCGAAAGCCATTTGTGTGTGACAGGTGAAGGAAGAAAGTCAGGGTAACACAGATGAACACTATTACAAGGAAGAGAAGAATACTGGAGACCATCAAGAGTGGGAGACAGCTGAAAAGAGCTGAGAAATGGACGACTTCACAAAACGCAGCCACGTGTGTGGCCGTGTGAATGGGGATGGGGAGTGGAAGCCACATGCAGAAATAAGCCCGACAGCCCTGGTGAAGAAAAGACTGCCAGGCCTCCTGAAAGAACAGACCCTCAGTTCTCACGAGCCCCGGTTCCAGGGCTGGGTCATCACAGAGACGCCCAACTGTGTCACTGGCTGTGTGTGTCCCCAGGATTCTTTGGCCTGTGCCACCTTGAGAGGATCCATTATCGAAAACTGAGTTAGCCTGGATGACCTGAGAACAAGTAACAACCACATCAGCAAGGCTGAAGTCAACCACCACAGCTCAGGGTGACAGTGAGAGGCAGTCGCAGAGGGTAGCAGGTTCAGACCTCCGCAAAGAAAACGTTCTAGGAACAAGAGGCTCAGCTCAGGCAGTGACCATAAAAGGAGAAGCAATCTGTCGCAGGTGGCTAGGAACTGACCTTAATTGTCTCCCATGCCTCCAAACTGCCTAAAGCCAGAGGATTCAACCTCTGGAACTACCTATCTGCCAAGAGCTCACTGATACAGTGCACAACTTCTTAAGCTATGTGTTGTGACCCCCCACCCCCACCCCCGTGGCAACAGTGAAAGGTTTCTGAAAATGCAACAACCAAAAATTAATTTACAAACAAACACAAATGAATCTGGAGTGTATCTGGCTGCACTTGCTCCCTCCCAGTACACATGACTTCATGGTAGCCTTGGTTCTTCAGCATGTTACTTTGTACTGAGCATGCCATCACTCCATACAAAGCCAATAAACACTGCCTGAAACCCTTGGCTAGGATTCAAGACCAGTGTAGGAGCTGCACATACAAACAGTTCTGCTCTTATAGAAACACAGTTGTTTAATTACAGAAAACAAAGACAAGTATTTTCCTACTGCCATTTCTTAACATGAAAGCATCAAATTAGTGTATCTCTGAATTATAATATGTTAGAATGTTTGATTTTAAAAACTGATGTTTGCGATCCTGATTTCAATTTCATAAAAATATGTTATTCTGGTTTGGGATTAGGACAAAACTTTCAACAATTTCTGAAATGACCTTAAACATAGCTCTGCCATTTTGTCTATATATTTATACAAGTGATATTCTCAGTACTAATGATTATAAAAATCAAAATATCAATCAATTCTGCAAAACTCTGAAGATGCTCTAACTCGTACAGCATCAAATATTCAGACATGATACATAACAAGTACAGCCATGTTACTAATTGCTATGGAACAATCTTTTTGCACACTATGAGTATGCATTACTCTCATTGGCAAATAAAAAGTTGACTGGTCAGTAGCCAGGCAGGAAGTAGAGATGGGGAAACCAAACTAAGGACTCTGGGAAGGGGAAGGACAGAGTCAGGAGTCTCCAGCAGATACAGACAGAAACAAGATGGGCATATCATAGTGAGAAAAGGTACCAAGCCATGTGGCAAAGCACAGATAACAAATATGGGATAATTTAAATGTCAGTTAAACTAGAGTTAGCTAATAACAAGCCTAAGCTATAAGCTGAACATTTATAAGTAATATTAAGTCTCTATGTCGGTCATTCAGGAGCTGGCAGACAGGACAGAAATGTCCACCTACAACTAATATGCAACTTTGCTTTCATCCTTAACAAATTCAAAATCACATGTATATCACGTATGTATTTTAAATTAATTTTATGATTTATTCCAAGCAAATGTTTAACTTACATATTAATTCTAGATGCTTACATACAAATTTCTCATGTGACAAGGAATCAGATGTGGGAAAAGTATAAGACACTCTGTTGCAGGAACTAAAGACTCTGAAGCTCCAGTGGACCACTGTACATACACAGCTCCATCCCTCAAATATGGTACTTGTTTAACAGATTTTATTGTTGTATTTTTGATAGTCTCACCATGTAGCTCTAACTGGCCTCAAGCTCATAAAAATCCACCTGCCTCTGTCTCCAAAATGCTGGAATTAAAGGCATATGCCACCAAACCCCAAACTATTTAACACATGGGGTGTTTTTTTAATATTAATTTTCATGATTTCTTATGTTCTGAAATTGTAATATACTTCATCCTTCCCTTTCCTCCCTCCAACGTCTCCATGTATCCTCCCCTTGCTCTCTTGGCTCCTTTTTCTTTAATTGATGGTAGTGGTATGTGTGTATTCACTAATGTACAAATACAACATGTTACTTGTATGTATACGATTTCAGGGTTGACCACTTGGGTACTGAATAACCTATTGGGAGCTCTTCCCTGGAGAAGACTATTTTTCCTGCTTTCAGTACTCCTTAGTGGGCCTGTCTAGAGTTGAGGCCCCCCTGAGCTTTCCCCTTCTGTGTTAGCATGTCTAGTGGTATCACTGTTGTTCGGGTCTTGTTTAGGCAGCCACTATGACACCTTTGAACCACAACAATGACTAGCATGCTATGATAACCCTAAGGATTGCTGCAAGAGTGGCATACATATCCTGGTTGTAACCAACAGCTCTCTAAACAGACTTAAGAACATGCCAGAGACTGGAAACCTAGCCAACTACCCAGAGCTAGTGAAGTGAATCTTGGAAGAGTACCTACAACTGCTACTGTCCTAAACCAGCCTAATTCCTAACAAAATTCTAAATATTCATCCTTATACCCACAAATAAGTGAAGTTTGCAACTCTTATCAAAGAAATTTCTCTTTACTACCGACAGAGACCATTTGTTCCAGAAATCCACAATTGGTCAAGTGTGGAGAACAAGAGATCATGTGGTGCCCAGTCCCAACTTATGTATCTACAATACAATTCCTGCACCTAAGTCTCATGGATTATAGAGGGTCTCATGGAAAGTCTCATGGAAAAGAGGGTGTAAAGACTGTAAAATCCACAGGAACAGGAAGTTTACTGTGAGATTGTGTCTCTTAGAAATGTCAGAGCAGCTATACCCATGAAGCTATTTAACAGATTGTTAAAGCACAGACTGACAAGCCTGTCCTAAAAATCTCAGTGTTGCTGTTGCTCCCTAGACTTCCAATGCACTTGGGACACAACCCCTTCCTAAATTACCTAGGACTCTTGACAAAAAAAGGGAGAATTCACCAGCCCACAGACTGTAATGTTAACTGTGACCAGCAGAGGTCACTGGTGTACAAAGAACTGAATATAGTGAGGCCAGCACTGGCAGACCTGAGTTTGGAGCCTGAGCAATCACACACAGAGCCAGCAATTGGCAAGAGAGACAGAGGATCCTGAGGGCCCTAGCTAGCCGGCCTAGCTCAATTGGCACATTCAGTGAAAGACCCTGTTTCAGGAAACAAAGGTTGAATGGGCTGGAGGATAACTCAGTGAATAAAGGTGGTTGCCACCAATCCTGAAGATCTGTTCTTGGGACCACATGGTAAGAAAGAACTGGCTCCCACAAGTTGTTCTCTTACCTCCATATGCATCTTGCAGCTCCTGTGTAAACACACACACACACACACACACACACACACACACACACACACACACACACACACACAAAGACATATATCAATGGGGAAAAGAAAAGAGAATAACACAATGAGAGAAGAGAAAAGCATGACTCACACATCCCTGTGATTTTATTGTTGGGGAGACAGACAGGAAAACCCCTGCAACTTGCTCGGTTTCAGTAAGACACAGCTCAAAAAATGAAGTTGGGCATGGTGGCACATGCCTTTAATCCCAGCCAGATCTATGAGTTCAAACCCAGCCTGGTCTATGTAGTGAATTCCAGGCCAGCCAAGGCTACATGGTGAAATCCTGTCTCAACAAACAAACAAAGCAAAGGAGCTGAAGTACCCACATGGTGACTCACAACTACCTGTAACTCCAGTTCCAGGGGAATCTTATATCCTCCTCTGGCCTCCAAGGATACCAGGCACACACATGGTATACACACACACACACACACACACACACACACGCACAAAAACACTCATACATATAAAATAAAAATAAATAAAATCTTTTAAAATAAATAAGGTAGGGCTGGAGAGATGGCTCAGTGCTTAAGAGCACTGGCTGCTCTTCCAGAGGACATGGATTCAATTCCCAGCATCAACATGGAAGCTCATACCTGTCTGTAACTCTAGTTCTAGGGTTTCTAACAACCTCACACAGACATACATGCGTGCAGGCAAAACACCAATAAACATAAAATAAAAAAATAAGGTAGATAGTGATTGAGGAAGGCACCCAACACCAAACTCTAAAATGCATACATACAGGCTCTTGCTCACACACATGTACAAAGATACTATACACATATACACATATACACAAAAATATACAGAATCATTACAGAATATTGAAAACATACCCTAAAATGATAGAAATCTAAATATGATAAAATTTCTAGAAACATGACCTACCAAAGACTTAAATCAGAAGAAATAAGTAGCCTAAATACATCTATAACAAGTAGCAAGACTGAAGAAAATATATCTCAACAACAGAAGTCCAGGATGGTAGAGATTCACTGCTGAATTCCACAGGACCTTTAAAGAAGACCTGACACCTGCTCTTTCTTAACCTGTTCTATAAAGTAGAAAGGGAAAGAACACTATAAACTCAATCTATAAAGCTATTATTACCCCATACCAAAACCAGACAAGGACACAAAAAGAAACCGCAGACCAAACTCCCAGATGAACACAGATAGAACAATTCTCAACAAAGAGCCAGCAAAATGGCTCATCAGGTAAAGGTGCTTTCCAGGGGCTGGAGAGATGGCTCAGCAGTTCAAGAGTAGTAGCTGCTCTCCCAAAGGACCTGGGTTCAAGTCCCAGGACCCACATTGCAGCTCATAACCATATGTAACTCCAGTTCCAGGAGATTAGAAGCACTCTTCTAGCTTTCTCAGGCACGAAGCATGTACCTTATGCACAGATTTATAAGCAAGCAAAAAAAAAAATCACACACATAAAAAAAAATAAAATAAAGTAATTTTAAAAAATTTAAAGCACTTTCCACAGGCCTGAAACCTAAGTTCAATTCCCAGAACCTACAGAAAGGTGGAAAAGAACTGAGTTCACAAAGATGTCCCCTGACCTCAACAAACATATCATGTCAGGCATGTACCTATACATACATGTGTACAATAATAATAAATAAATTTTCAAATTCTCAATAATAGACTTGCAAACTAAATTCAAAAACACATTTTAAAGATCATATACCATGACAAATGGACTTTATTTCTGGGAGGACAGGATGGCTCAACACACACAAATTAATATACAATCTAGCTCATGCTCTTCAGAATTAAAAAACGAAAATCGCATAATCAACTCAACAGATCCTCAAAAGACCTTTGCTGAAGTTCAACATCCCTTTATGATAAGATCCCTAGAGAAACTAGAACTAGAAGTACTATATCTCAACATAATAAACACTACATCTGAGAACCCAATAGCCAACATTATATTAGTAGGAGTAAATGAAGAGTATTTCCTTGAAATGAACTATGAGATAAAAGTGTCCACTCTGTCTATATCCTTATTAAAACAGTTCTTAAAGTCTTCAATAGAGCTAAGAAAAGGCAAACTATCCCAGTTTGCAGATGACATGGTCCTAGACTTAAGATTCCCTCCAGACTTCATTAAAAACCTCTTAGAGCTGATAAACCCTTTCAGCAAAGTGACACAATACAAATTAGTACAAAAACCAGCTGCTTGTCTCTGTACCTGTAACAAAGCTGCTGAGAAAAATCAGAGGGGGAATGCATACAATACCTTCCACTGAACAAAACCCCAAGAACAGGCCTGAAAGAAGTCAAAGAGCTGCAATGAGAACCACAGCACTGAGGGGCTGGAGGGCAGAGGATCAAGTTAGGTTCCCAGCACCCACACAGGGCAGTTCACAAGCTCCTGGTAACTCCAGGTCCAGGAAATCCAATATCCTCTTCTGGTCTCTGAGGACATGCATATGCACAAACCCACACATGCATGTGCAGAATTTTTAAAATAAATCTTTAAAAACACTAAAGAAACTGAAGAAGACAACTGAAGATGGAAAGATTTCTCTAAACTCAGATTCACAGAAAAAGACTGTGAAAATAGCTGCATTAATGAACAAGATCTATATAATCAATGCAAACCAAACAAAAATTTCAATGGTACTCTAAACAGAATTTGGGGGGGAAAAAAAAAATCCTGAAACTCACATGTAAGTACAAATGTTCCTGAAGAGACAAAATAATTCTATAAAGTAATGCTGAAGGTATCACAATGTTTGACCTCAATTATATTACAGAGACACAGTAACAAAAACAGCAAAACACTGTCACAAGGACAAATGGAATAGAATAGATGACCCAGAAATAAGCCCATGCATCTAAAGACACCTAAAAACATTGGAGAATAGACAGTCTCTTCAACAAATGGGTCTGGGATAACTAGATCTCCATCAACAGAAGAACGCAACTAGATATCTATCTTCTCACCCTTATACCTTTAAGACCTTAATCTCAATCACGCTAATGTAGTAACTAAAACTTTAAAGCTGCCAGAGGAAAACATAAAGAAGCACTTTCAAATAAAGGCATAAGCAAGGTCTTTTAACTTTTTTCAGACAGCCCATTATCAATTCTTGAAGTTACCTGAGCTATTAGAGGCCCTTTCAGTCCTAGCCTATGCCTATATCTTGAAGTGTTTCCTTATGTTTTCCTCTGGCAGCTGAGACATGCAACCAGCCTAAATGCCAACCAAGAAGTAAAAAGACAGCTGGAGAGATTGTTCAGCAGTTAAGAGCACTAGCTGCTTACAGAAGACTCAGTTCTGTTCCCAACACCCACACAGCTGCTCACAACTGCCTGTAACTTCAGCTCTTAAGGATTTAAAGCCCTCTTCTGGACTCAGTAGGCACCATACACACATGGTGCACTTACATACATACAGGCAAAATACTTACACACATTTTTAAAAAACGTTTTAAAGGGATGAATGGATAAAAATATGGTATATATACACAGTAGAGTATTATTCAACCACAAAAAGAAATAAAACTCTGACCTATGTAGGAAAACGGAACTGGGAGATCATCAGAGTAAACAAAATAAGCCAGATCAGAAAGACAAGCACTGCATGTTTTCTTTCACATACAGAGCATACACACATTGTGCTGGCTAATTCACTGTCAAGATGACTGGATTTAGAATCCCTATGAGACACATCTCCAGGTCTGTCTGTGAAGGAGTTTCCAGGGAAGATTAAATGAGAGAAGACCCACTCTGAAAGTGGGTGCATCATCCCACGGGTTAGTGGTGCTGGACTGAAAAAAGAGAAACTAAAAAGAGGACCAGGATTCATTCGTGTCTCTCTGCTTTCCTGACTGAGTGTAGTATGTGTGGAAAACATCAAAGTAAAAATGGGAGACTATGGAGGAGAAAGGCACCTGGAATGGTGCTTCTTGATTATCAACTTGGAGGCATCACCGGGAAACAAACTTCTGGGCACGCCTATGAGGGAGTTTTTTTTATAATGTGTTAATTGAGGTGAACAGACTGACCCTAAATGTGGGTACACCATTCCATGAACTGGATTCTCGGATCAAACAGGAAGAAAGCAAGCTGAGTACCAGCATTTATTTCTTTGCTTGTCGAGTATGGACACAATGTGAGTAACTGCTTCATGTTCCTGCCATCCATCTCCTCAATGACATCTGTGAATACAAATAAACCCTTCCTTTCTTAAGTCACTTTTTTCAGGTATGTCATTACTGCAACAAGGTCATATACCTAAAATTAAGAGGTCGAGTGGAACAAGAGAAGGAAAAAATACGTGTTTATTCTTATGTATGGTGTGTGTGTGTGTGTGTGTGTGTGTGTGTGTGTGTGTGTAGAGAAACACAGCCCAGCAGCTATGTTTCTCTATGCCAGCCACGAGCACCCCAAAATGATAATTAAGAAAGCATTTCCATTTAAAAGAATCTAAAAGAATAAAATACCTATGAATAAATTTAGCAAGGCGGTAAAAGCCTTGTATATTAAGGGCTATGCAATAACATTTAAAAAGCAACATTAATAGCTTCCACCTACAGACCCCCTGTGATGTGCAGATATGTGACATGCATCACTTCTGATCCTCATGAGACTACCAAGAAGATATTAGCATCTCCATTTTATAGATTAAAAACCTGAGACTCAGGCATATTAAACAAATTATAACAGTCTCATAGCTATTGCTGACTTGACAAGATGATTCCAAAACAAAAAATTCTAAACTACAATGTCTGCCTGCCTTCCTTCTGAAATTAAGCACTCTCTGATCTTTAATTCAAAGCTTCTCATAAAATCTTACAAGATTATGAAATTTT
Organism: Peromyscus leucopus; assembly: GCF_004664715.2. Lineage (NCBI taxonomy): Eukaryota > Metazoa > Chordata > Mammalia > Rodentia > Cricetidae > Peromyscus > Peromyscus leucopus. The sequence continues at coordinate 114,127,566 of NC_051070.1, read as the reverse complement.
CACGAAGCAAGGAGAATAGTTAGAACTCATTTCAAACGAGAATCCACCATTAGGTAAATCATTTTAGTTTACAGTACTTACATATAGTTACAATAGTTTACAACTATACAGAAAAATCATAGACTTAGAAAGACTAAAAATAAATCAGTATGAATCAAATAGCTAAGTTCTGCAAGACTGATGTGAAGTGCAGATAGGCATAATTGTTGCTAAGTCACACTTACGTGAGGGTGGTGACGGAATTAAGAAGGCAAGGAGGAGGAGGAACAGGTAGGACAGTACATTTATATATAGTCATGACCCAGCCCTGAAGAATGACAGAATTCAAAGGAACAAGGGCAGAAATCCATGGCATAATGTAAAAGGGGACCTTGGCGTAGACAAGGAGTTGAGATTTCTTAAAACAGAGGCACAATAAAAGATTTGATTAAAATTTTGGTTTAGGCCCCTGTATTCGGAAGCAATTATGGGCTGCCTGTACCTTGGTCATAGATACTTCAGGGAGGGGATGCTGGAAGCCTTACCCTGCATTTGGAAGGTCCATTCCTGTCCTTGCCAAACCCTAGTGCTTTGGAACACATCTTCTTTCTCACAGCCTCTTGGTCTCCTGACAACTCACTGAGTATCCACTATCAGCTCTGGGCAGTGTCCTCAGGGGCTTCTGGAAGGGAGGTCGAAGAAGCAGGCTCTGCCCTAAGGGCTTTTACTCTGACCTAGTTTTGCAAGGATCCCATCAACCCCAGTCACGTCCTCCTGTGGAACAGCCCTTCCTGCCTCCGGAAGCCTGTGTGATAGAAGGCTACCTGACCCCGCTCCTCCTTGCCTCCCAGGTGTTTGTGGATACCAGATGGCCAGGGAATAGACAGCAAGACCACCACACAAAGTGAAATTGGAGACACAGTTTTTACTCAGCTTAAAATTTGGCTCAGGCATGGGAGACACTAACACCTCAGAGGGCTGTGTCCTGTCCCTGTGTCCATCTGCCAGTGCTTGAAATAACTCTAGTGACAAGAGATTTTCTATTACATTTGTTGTTAACTTTTCTGCCACTTCTTCAACAGCCTTACAGATTTAAAAAAAAAAAAAAAAAAAGGTTTAGGGAATTACTCTTAACATCTCTGACGACACAGCAGCTATAGGAAGGACTGCAATCAGAGTCACTAGAAATAGGGAGGCCACGACTTGCTCACTTTTGCCCCCAGTAATTCAGTCCTTTCTTAGAAATCACACACAGACTTTATATGCATTTCTTTTTCAAGGCAAATTGTAATCTTCAAAGAATTCCTGTCAATATATAAATGGTCAAAGCCTTGAGCAGATACTTTTTTCTTTGAAAAAGAAAAGTAATAATAATAATTATTATTATAGGTGAATATAGAAGTAAACAATGGTACAATCTATGAAAAAAATAATTTTATCTGAGAAATGACTATTTTATCATAGGAAATGACTATCTGAGCTAAAGAAAATAGACTCCTTATAAGGTTAAGTGCAGAGGGGCTCTGGTTTTCTGCTACCACATGATTCAGGTGTTCAAATAGAGCCCACTCCCAAAATTCTTCCTGATACTCACTTCTTTCAGAATAAGGGATACTCCCATTCAGGATTCACTAATTCTTTTTAAGATTTTGAACTGAAATTTAGTGACAGAAAGTATCATGGTCAATTTCTACCTCCATTCATGGCTTAAATATAGATCCTAAACATTTCCCCTAGGAAAATCTTGAGACCCAACAAGTTGGAGAAGTTGTGAAATTTTCTTTTAACCAATTTCATTCATTTGCTTGCTTATTTTGAGTTACTTATGTCTCACTATGGAACCCTTGGCTGGCCTCAAACTCATAGATACCTAACTACCTGCTTCTATCTCCTGAGTGTTGGAATAAAATGTATATACTACCATGCAAAATTTCCTTTTAAAAGGACTGATTTCTGGGCCAGTGAGATGGATTGGCAAGTTAAAGGATCTTGCCATCAAGCCTGACAACCCAAGTTTGATCCCTGGAACACACACAGAAGAAGAAAACCTCCACATGAGCCATGGCATAGGAGCACATGAGCACACAGACACTAAATAAGAGAATAAATATATTTTTAAAAAATTTATTTCTCTCTTCCATGAAAAGCAATACCATTTACACCCAGAATTCAGCTATTTACAAGCTTTATCCATAGAAAGCAAAGCTGAACCAAAAATCCATTACTCACCACTGACAAAATAATTCACAACCATCACATCTGGTTTTAAACAAACCCCTCTGCATGTATTTTTTCACTTAATGTACTTATTACATTAACCCCATACTACAGATAAATAATTTAGAATTAAGAGAGATTAAGTAACTTGCTAAAAGTGCTCTGAAACTAGCAATGGGGAGAAAGGTGCAATTTAAACACTTTGTTTTATTGTTTGTTTTTGAAACAAGATCTTACAAGTGCAGGCTGTGTAGACTTCACCCAGGCTTGCCTTGAACTTGTTATGTAGGCAAGGATGACCTTTAAAACCTGATTTTCCTGCCTCCAACTCCCAAGAGATAGGATTACAGGTGTGAGCCACCACACTGGGCAGATTTTAAACTGTTTTAACTTCAACTTTCTGCTCTATTACCTCTGTCTAAAAATTGTACTGCTTCTTCTGTTTCTCTCAAGCATCTATGAAATAAGAATGATTTTACTTCATACATCAGTAAGATAAGCCTGACAACTGGTCAAGTGGCAAATTAGTAGTGATGGTGACAATAAAACAATCAGACCTTCTGCTGCAAAACCATCTAAAAAGGCAAGTTTTAAAACTTCTTTCAAAAACGCATATACTACCTAATATCAACTATTTGACACACAGCCCAAAATTGAGGTTTTTCAGTTTCCATGTCCACAAGCATATTAAATATTTGCTTATACCAGGTCCTCTGCTAGCTCCTTTACATTCATTACCTCATCTAAACTCATGAATACCATGATTAAGACAGTAGTTAAATATATGCCCAAAGATTATACAAAAACTAAGAACATCAAACAAAGCCTCTTCATGACTACTGAAAATCCTTGGAGAGTAGAATCAGTTCTGTCTTGAACCTTTCTTTAATAAATGTATACTGAATAAGTACTAAATAAATACTTAAAATACTTAGTTGATTCATATAGTAATATAATACTTAGAGCCTATACTTGTCCTGCCATTTCCTGAGCATCTCTGTTCATGGATTCAGCCATCAGCCAATAATTATAGAATTAATATGTGACTATCGTAAACCACTCACACAATCAAATTCTACTCAACATTAAAGAAAAATGAAATTTGCAGGAAAGTGAATGAAATTCGAAAATATAATACTGAGTGTGGTAAGCCATACCCAGAAAGACAAACACTAGGTGTTCTCGCTCAAATATGGATCTTGAAGTCAAATTTTTAGATAGTTTTGTTTAAGTTGCAGTGAGTGTCCGTAGAGGCCAGATATTGAGAAAGGAGACACGGGGCAGGGAGTATTGAAGGGAGTAGGAGAGTAAATCATATTTATATGAAAGTAGAGGAGTGACTCTAGAGAAGAAAAGGGAATAGAGAAATAAAAGAAACATGGGGTTGGAGGAAAGGGTCAATCAAAACTAAGAATGCATGAAAAAGTCACACAGGAACCTACTACTTAACAGACTTTAAAAAAGGAAAAAGGAATTTGAACAGAAGTACTCCGCATGGTGGTTAACACTGCTCCCAGAAGCCATAGGTTTTCAACCCAAAATTCCAGTGTCAGCTGTGGGATATTCCCCTATGACTGGCCGGGTAGTCCCAGCAGATTCTCAAAACACTACAGGCTGTTATATTTGCTCTTGGATACCCACCACCATAGTGCTAGAACAATCACACCCAGCTGTAGACCATTCCTGTTTCAACACTGAACTGCCTGGCAAGATATGCAACGACATGAATGTTCTGAGGGTAACCAAGTGCATTCTGATTGGATTTGAAGAAACTCTACAGGACGGAATATAAATGTGGCTGGCACCACAGAACTGGTCAAAAGCCTATGGGAGGTCGCATGCCCTACTGGGGAATCTAATACTGATGTCTGCCAAATAGACATGTATTAAAACTGCTTTCTAAATATATATGTTTATACCCACAGACTTTTGCAACTCTCAGACTTGATTAGAGAAGCCTCTTGAAGCAGTGGGCAATAGTTAGAGCAGGGGAACATGATAGCTGAGTGCTTAGCCCCAAATGGGCTATCTATGTCACTCCATCTGAGGCCCAGGGGACATCACAGAAGACAGAGTGGAAGGACTATGGGAAGTGAAGGATGGGGAAAAATGCAGTGTGGTGCTGCCTTCTGAATACAAGGTGGTCCTTATGATCACGCAACAGCTGTGACTACCTGGGAGGACCTGAACAAAACAGGAAGCAAGGGAGAAAATGAGAGAGGGAAGGACAGAGACCAAGAGAGGAAAAGGAGGAAGGAGAGTCTGGAGTAGTGGGAAAGGATGTTAAAGTAGTAAGGGTTGAGTGTAATCAAAGTTCACTGTATGTAAGTATGATATTGTCAAAAAATTTTAATTACAAATTTTAAAACTGTTGAGTGGGCCTGCTGGCACACATCCTTAATCTCAGCACTCAGGAGGCAGGCAGATAGATCTCTGTGAATTCCTGGTCAACCTAGTCTACATAGTGAGTTCCAGACTAGCCAGAGCTACATAGCAGGCCTTGTCTCAAACAAACTGGAAATAACTTTAATGTCCATCCAAACTATATGATAAAGAGGGTTTGGTTGAACACACCTGTAACCCAAACACTCAAAAGGCTAAGGAAGAAAACTGCAAAAAAAAACAACAAAAACCCATATTATAATCATCTGATGAAATATAATGCAATCTTCACAAATAATGAGGTATAGTATCAGGATAAAAATATTATCCATTTTGTAAAATCAATGATATAGATTACACTATTAGTGTCTTAGGGTTTCTATTGCTGCAATGAAACACCACAACCAAAAGGCAATTTGGGGAGGAAAGGGTTTATTCATCTTACACTTCCACATCACTGTTAATCACCAAAGGAAGTCAGGACAGGAACTCAAACAGGGCAGGAACCTGGAGGCAGGAGCTGATGATGCAGAAGTCACAGAGGAGTGCTGCTTCCTGGCTTGCTTCCCATGGCTTGCTCAGCCTGCTTTCTTATAGAACCCAGGACCACCAGCCCAGGGATGGCACCATACACCATGGGCTGAACCCTCCCTTATTAATCCCTAATTTTAAAAAAATGGCTTACAGCTGGATCTCACAGGGGCATTTTCTCAACTGAGGCTCCTTCCTCTCTGATGACTCCACCTTGTGTCAAGTTGACACAAAACCAGCCAGTACAATCAGGAAGCAAAAATTTGGAAGAATATACACTAACAGTTTACAGTGCTTATCTCCACAAAGAGAAATCTTAAAAGTAACTCCCGAGGATATAAAATTGTATTCACCACCCAGGCACTCCAGGAAGTGCAAAGACAACACTGAGGCCAGGACAAAGAAAGACAACATCTTGGCCCACCTGGAAGTGAGTAAGTGGGTAGTGGAGTGATGGAAGAGAAAGGGGATCAACAGGGAGTGGAGGACTGGAAGAAGAGCAGCTTGTGAGCTATGAAGTGAGGCAGAACTGGAGGCAGGAGCGGTTGCTGTTCTTGGTCCTTGGGAAAAGGGGAATTACACTGCCCATCAACAGAGCCAGTAACAAACGCAAGTGCTAGTGGGCCTGTGCCTTCTTCCTTTGAGAAAACTGACAGCTGTCTGAGTCACTGTGACTCACGGAGCTGCATCCTGGCCTAGGAGGAAGAGCAGTGCCTGCAGAATGGAGACCTATGACTGATGGACGTGTCCTACTGTGCCTACTTCTCATCACTGGCCTACTTGCTAATCTCTCTCATTGGTTATGGTGGTGGTTTAACCATGAGACTGGACAACTCTATGTTGAACTACAGTTTTACCCTGCAGCATCTAACTTTGGCCAGAGATTTATTTCCTTTGGAGCCCTGGGTTAGACAAAACTTGAAAACACCCAGAGGCCCTGATCACCACCACACAGTGGGCAGGAAGAAGACACCCAGAGAGAGACTCAACAGCCTGAGCAACCATGGATTAGAACCAACACAACAAGTAGGGCTGACAAGGGAGGCGTCTGGAGCGGTACTAGGAAAATGAAAAACTGAGAAGACAAGAAATAAGACTGGAAAGGTAAGCAGCACCAAGTCTTTCTTAAGAAGCATCAAATAAGTATAATGTTTATAATACAGATGTTAGGAAACTCATCACTATAGATTTTAGGCAAGGAAGTACTGAAATCAAATTCATACTTCATTCAGGGCAGTAAAGGCTTAAGAGGTGTTAGACCAAAGCCTTGGACACTCAGTTACAAGGCTTCTAAAGTAAATAATGTTTTGAACTTGAACAATTTTAGAAGTTTTAAACTTGAACAATTTTAGAAGTAGTAAAGAGAGCTTAATGATAGATTCTATGAGCTCAGTATTGAAGACACAAGTTTCTAGCTTTGACTACTTGGGCAGCCCAAACATCATCTGTGTTTGGAGATTACTGGAGGGGTATGGCTAGTGAATGACTCTCTTCTGTTTTGGACAATTCACTTTTAGATTCTCTGGAGAACATGCAGTGAGTAAATGCAAGGAAAAAAAACAGAAAGTACAGACATGAGCTGGGTGTGGTACACACACACACACACACACACACACACACACACACACACACACACACACGTTTATTTGAGTCAGCATGAAGAAACCAGTGGGGTAAATGCCTGAATTAGTTTCTAACAGAATAGTTAGAAGTATGGGAGGGGGGGTATTTAATCAGGAAAAATAATACCTAAGAGGTCAGAAAAAAAGCTAAGAGCACCTAATAGTTCTACCAGTCTACATATAGAAGTCATGCTGACTCAAATAAACTGCTGAAGAGCCTAAGAGCAGAAGAAATCTAGAAAAGCCACAACACATTACAACTCAGAATCTCTTGTTGGGGAACATTATTTTAAGGTGTGTTACTTTTGTTTATGCTGCATTTGTTTAACTCTGTGAAGCTGTGTTACTGTGGCTGTGTAAAACACCTGATGGTCTAATAAAGAACTGAACAGCCAATAGCAAGGCAGGAGAAAGGATAGGTAGGGCTGGCAGACAGAGAGAATATATAGAGGAGAAATCTGGGAGGAGAGGAAGATCTAGGAACAAGAGAGAAAGGAGGAGGACTCCAGGAGCCAGCCACCCAGCTACATAAGCCACAGAGTAAGAATAAGACTTACAGAAGAGGATGGGAAAAACCCAGAGGAAAAAAGTAGGTGGGATAGTTTAAAGCTAAGAAAAGCTGGCAAGAACTAAGCCAAGCTAAGGTGGGACATTTATAGTTAAGAATAAGCCTCCTTGTGTGATTTATTTGGGAGTTAGGTGGTGGACACCCCAAAAAGAGCCAAAGACCAACCAACAATAATCTCTAATTCCAAAAGTTAAAATTTATAAGGATATCTCTTCTTGGGGTCCCAAATTAATCAAGCCAATCAGAGTGGAAGAGACTAAAGGGAACAAATAAATATACCACTACCTATGATAAGATTGTTTACCATTCTAGTAGAAGACAATTTACCACAAAAAAAAAATTACTATATTAAATTGGTTATATGCTTTTTTTGCTTCTGGGTTTTTCTTTTTTGGAAACAGGGTCTTGCTATGTAGTCCAGTCAAGCTTGAAACTCACTACATAGCCCATTCTCTTCAGTGTCCTCTTCTGAATACTGGAACTCCAGGTGTCTACCATCACATCTGGCTTTATTTTTAACAAAACAAAAACTACTACAAAGCATAATAAAATGAACAAGAAGATGTCTTACTTATCATTCCTGACTTCTTGATTGTCATACATCATCTCTTTATCTGTGATTTCATGTAAGCCAAACTATTAACAGTATAAAACCCATACAGCCCTATATAATAAAGAAGCATATTTGAGTGTGGGTAATGTATAAAACTATGGTAGTAATTATACAGCATATGATTAATGCAAGTAATTTATCAGAAATGGGAAAAATCTTTGATGTTAGAAGAAAAAAAAAATATGGGCTGGAGAGATGGCTCAGAGGGTAAGAGCATCGACTGCTCTTCCAGAGGTCCTGAGTTCAATCCCAGCAACCACATGGTGGCTCACAACCATCTGTAATGAGATCTGACACCCTATGAATCTTTTTTTTAAAAAAAAAAAAGGAAAAAAATAAAAGACACATTTTCATTTCTGGCTTTAAAAAGCCCCTCTGATGAAGACCACATGAGAAAAGGAAGAAACAAAGTGCTAAAGAGGCCCACAGAAATCCACAAAGATACCCCCACAAAAGACTGTTGGCAATGGCAGAGAGACAGCCGGGACTGACCTACTCTGGTGATGGGATGGCCAAACACCCTAATAGTTGGGCCAGAAACCCCATCCAAGGACTGAGGAATCTGGATGCAGACATCAACGGCTAGGCCCCGGGTGGAGCGCTGGGAGTCTAATTAGCGAGAAAGAGGAGGGTTTATATGAGCAAGAATTGTTGGAACCAAGGTTGGATAAAGCACAGGGACAAATAGCCAAACGAATGGAAGCACATGAACTATGAACCAAAGGCTGAGGGGCCCCCAACTGGATCAGGCCCTCTGAATAGGTGAGACAGTCGATTGGCTTGATCTGTTTGGGAGGCATCTAGGCAGTGGTACCAGGTCCTGGGCTCGTTGCATGAGTTAGCTGTTTGAAACCTGGGACTTATGCAGGGACGCTTGGCTCACTCTGGGAGGAGGGGACTGGACCTGCCTGGACTGAGTCTACCAGGTCAATCCCAGTCCTCGGGGGAGACCTTGATCTGGAGGAGGTGAGAATAGGGGGTGGGCTGGGGGAAGGGGAGGGGGGCAGGAAGGGAGAGAACAAGGGAATCTGTGGCTGTTATGTAGAACTGAATAGTATTCTAAAATAAAATAAAATAAAAAATTTTAAAAAAGAAATTAAAATCACACCGAAAAAAAAAAAAAGCCCCTCTGTTACTTTTTTGGTAGCGAACTTGTCACTTATTATTAGATGATTACTCTGTACTAGTTGGGAAGGATACAAATATGTTTGTTTGGTCCACTCATAAAGAAAAACTCCACAAGGAACTTTTTAAAAACTCAGAAGCATATTTTCAAATGAGTCTACAAAACAAGTAGGGCACTACAGAATTTTTACTTGAAATGGTAAAGTTAGTAAAGTTAGTAGTGTTTTCTTGGAGTAGCATGGAGTAGAGTCCCGAGATGTGAGTCACTCAAGTCAGAACAGCTAGTTCGGGATTTAGCCAAAGCTAAAAAACAAACAAACAAACAAACAAACAAACAAATAAATAAATAAATAAAAAGATGCAGACCACAGAACAAACATACAGCTCTCTTAGCAACAAAGAAACAGCCATGCTGGGTTAGCAGCTCCAGGTTGAATGGATCAAAGAGAAAGAGTTGAAAGTCCTGACCAGTCCTGCCTAATATTGCACCTGGAAACATTTAAAGGTGTTTGCTTATCTTTTGATTTATCATTCCTTTTTAAATTTACTACTGAATTTTTTAATTACATTAAAAAAAAGTAACAAAAGTCATCTTGGACTCACTAGTTCCAAAATACACAGTTGGTGTCCCTATCATACCTTTTCTTGCAGTAGGTATGTACTGATTGAATACAACAACCAATTTGTATTTTACTACATGTGTATTTTCCCCACTTTTGCATTGCTAATGACAGGAGCCAGACCTTTACAATACATAAGGTCTGTACAATACATATCACTGAGCTACATATGACCCCAGACCTCAAATCTCTATTTTTTATTTGCATGCTTGCTTGCTTAGTTTAGGTTTTTGAGACAGGCTCTTAATTGTGCAACCGAGGCTGGCTCCATTCAATATGTAGCCTTAAGAGTTGTTGTTAAATATCTCAACCCTCTTTCTCCTCCAGAATGCCAAGACTGTAGGCATGCTGCCCTGTCTGGCTTAAATATGTATTTTGAATGAACCAACTACTTTCTTATTGGATGACATACACTGAGGTAGGCTTTGAGAGTTTCCAGCTGTGTCCTATATCTAGTTTTCTCTTTGCTTCCTACATGTGGATAGAATATGATCTCTCCCTGTCCTGACCTTGCTGCTTGCAGTCATACGGCCCCCACCAAATTATGGGCTCTCCCCCTGGAACCAAAAGCCAAAACAAACTTTCTTCTTTAAGTTGCCTTGGATGTGGTATTTCATCACTGCAACAAAAAAAGTAACTAATAAAGTCAGTAAAAACAAAAACAAAAAAAAAAATTCTTGTTTCTTGGTAATATAGAAATAATGACCCCTGTAGCAGGCTATCACTTCAGGTACATTGCACAAAGAAGGGAAAACATCTAAAGACCTAAAGACATTAAGAAAAAAACATGTATTGAAATACAATTTCTAGGGCTGGAGAAATGAATCAGTGGTTAAGAGCACTGGCTGCTCTTCAGAGGTTCTGAGTTCAATTTCCAGCACCCACATGGTGGCTCATAACCATCTATAATGAAATCTGCAGGCATATGAGCAGACAGAGCACTCATACCCTCTCAAAAACAAAATACACAAATAATTTTTTAAAACAAAAATGCAATTTCTACTCTTGTACCTATAGAAAACAAATATATAATTACCTTCATTCTATAACTGCAATAATAAACTTTGCTACCAGAGTCACCTATTCTCAGATAAAAATTTCCAAAGCCATGCAATAGCTGAGTCACTACTGACTGAAGAACTTAATTACCTCATATAGTCAGTGAAAGATGATGTGTAATATAAAACTAATTTATTTCTGTCATCTTCATTCAGGATTACAAAATGAACTTCAACATGGTTACTAATTCTAAGAGTGACTAATATATATGTTGATTTATTTCTTACTAACAGTTGAATACATTCTTTTCTGGGATTAAATTAAGTACCACCTATGCATCAACTGAGTTAAATGGGAAATTATCCTCTACCATTTCTGAGTTTAAAAGGTCATGTTAGATTTTTCCTTCAATAGGCTAGTCAATTTTCTGTAACATTATCTCAACCCTTATGCTATGCCCTAAAGTTAAAATATCAGTTGAAGAAAAATAGGTACAATCAAAGAATTCTATACTGCAACTTATCACAAATAGATTAAAGTACAGTGTCTTCAAAATAAAAAGAGTTAGTTAAAATTCTAGAAAAATCAAGTAAAATTTTAGTATTGAGTTCTCCAAAAATCCTCATCAGTGAGATAACTTAAGGCTTAAAGAAACTACCAATGCAAGAACCCAAAACAAGAAAGCAAAGTGTGAAGGCAGAAGAAGAGTTCAAAATCCAAACTACTCCACTTTACAAACTGGCAAACACCACAATTTTGAACATACCTAAACAGAAAACTGCAGTTTTTAAATGATACACAACTTAACAACATTAAATTGGCTAAAACTACTCCTAACATTAAGTAACTACACAAGGGAGGTTATGTAGTGAAAGGTTAATATTTATTGAGTCCTAACTATGTGCCCAGCCCAATATTACTTCCTTTACACATGATGACTCATTTAATTCTCTTAATCCCTATGAAATGCTATTATTATTCCCACAAGAAAACTAAGGCACAAAGAGGCTAAATTCTCACCAAATGCTATACAGCTAACAAGAGGTAGAAACCTAGGTATTCTTCCAGAGGATCCGGGTTCAAACCAAATGCCCACATAGCAGCTCACAACTGTCTATAACTCCAGTTCCAGGGATCTGGATCCAGATCCAGGCCCATTCTGACCTCCGTGAGCAGCAAGTATTTAAAATTTTAAATAAATGTAAGTCCAATTTCTCATTCCATAGATGAACAAATTGTTTTACTACAAAAGACAAAGAGTTAATTCAAAGTTAATAGTCTTCAATAGCAGAACTAGCACTGGCAGCCAAGCTTTTCACCTCATATGAGCCTTTTCAAAAGCAATCATTTTCTCTAAGTGCATCTTTAATCTCAGAACTGTAGACAGAGTCAGGCAGACCTCTATGAATTCAAGGTCCACTGATCTATACAGAGGGCACCAGGACAACCAAGCCTACAATTTAAATTGTTTGTTTTTGTTTGTTTTTGCTTTTTGTTTTTTCAGACAGGGTTTCTCTGTGTAACGGTGCTACCTGTCCTGGAACTCACTCTGTAGACTAGGCTGGTCTCAAACTCACAGAGATCCAAGTCCTGGGATTGAAGGTGTTCACCAGCCCACCCCACCCCCAGAAAAATTTTTTAAAATACAAAAAAAAAAAAAAAAAAAAAATTATCATTAAAATCAGAATAACAGAATAGTAAAATTAAGTACAGAAGAAAATAAAAAGAAATTCTTCAAGCTTTCAAGAATAAGCTGCTGTCAACAGCATAATATACTTATCTATCTTCAGTATACAATAAACATTCTATATCTTGCACTATCTTTTTAAAGAATTAGAGACATACTCATCCTAATGACATACTCCATAGGACTTACACTCCCTACATTTCTGCATGTCAGTAAATACTTTCGGCAGAGCTGATGAGATAGCTCAGTGGGGACAAGCACTTACAACACCAGCCTGATGACTCCACACATGCACTGTGGTACACATTTGCCTGTACACACATAAACACACATGCATGCACTCACCTGAAACTGCAAGCCAGCATGTTTTCCTTTAAAGGCATTGTTGTGGTCATGTGTCTCTTCACAACAATAGAAACCCTAACTAAGACACAAAACATGAGGAATCCCAACCACATGCTGCTGCCGGAACTCCACATGCCTTCCCTGCCACAAGACCCTACCCTCTCAAACCATGAGCCACAATAAATCCTCCCCTCATTAGTTGCCCTTTGTCAAGTATCTGATCACAGTGACTGGAAAAGTAACTAGTAAGTACATTTGTTCCAAGGTATGCTATGCATTTCACAGCACAAACATTCCTATGACAGAGGAAGTGAGGCTCTAAGACAGCATTGACTTGCCCAAGGTCATGGAAAGTAACAGAGCCAGGATTCACAGCCATCTACAATAACTGGGCTCCACAATCCATGTTCTTAGTCATTATATTATTTTAATTCTACATTTTCAACTACATGACGTCAAGTCTCAATATACAATGATCCCCTGGGAACCTTTGTTGTGGTGGTAATCTAATTGTACTGAAATATTATTTTGATTGTATGTTAATAAATAAAGTTGTCCAGGGGTCAGAGCTATTAGAGCCATAGCAAGAGTGTGGCGGTGGTGGCACACGCCTTTAATCCCATAGATCTCTGTGTGTTCAGGGATATAGCCAGCATTGGAGACATATGCCTTTAAGACCTAGGGGGTTGTACATTCAGACAGTGACAAGGCAGTCATGTGTTTGGGTTTACAACCAATGAGAAGGCAGAACAACATACTATAAAAAAACGAACAGACAGGAAGTAGGTCTCTTTCGGGAAGCTGGGACACCGCAGGCGGAAGGGTGAGATTTTAGCTCTGAGCTCTGACCTCTCGGCTTTCTCCTTTACATTGTTTCTGTGTTTCTTATTTAATAAGACGGTTAGTTACATCTATACTTTGTTTTAATAAGCATCTGACATGACTTTGATATCTGAAACCACTTTTGTTTTTTACGTTACTACTCATACCTGTAATCCCAACACTAAGAAGAAAACAAGAGAATCCAGGCAAACCTGGGACACTTGTACACACCAAGACCTTGTCATAAGAAACAAGGAAACAAAAAAGAGATTAGGAAAGACAAAGGGAAGAGGAAAGGGTGAGGAACAAGGAAAGGGAAGGAAGGAGAAAGAGAGAGAAGGTGGCAGAGAAAGGCAAGCAGGCAGTATGTATATACATATACATACATGTATGTAATAACAATTAATGCAAAAGAGACCATTAATTTGAAAGAGAGAAGAGAGAAAGTATATGGAAGGGTTTAGTGGAAAAAAGGATGGGAGGAATGATTTAATTACATTATAATCTCCAAAGTAACAAGAATAAAACTCTTGGCCAGGTATTATGACACACACCTTGGATCCCAGCACTCGGGAGGCTGGGACAGACAGATCTCTATGAGTTTGATGCCAGTCTGGTCTATGTAGTGAAACCCTGTCTAAAAATAATAATAAAAAAAATAAAAATAAAAAATAAAAAAATCTAAATCCTAAATGGATCTGAATAGATATTTGTCCAAAATACTCATATACAAAAGTGGATATGGTAGTGCCCACCCAACTGTAGGAGGAGAACTGTGAGGTAGAAGCCAGCCTAGACAGGACCCTGTACCACAAAATGAAAACAAAATGTACATAAATTACCAATAAGAATATGAAAAAATGATCAACATTACTACTCACTAGAGAACTACAAATCAAAATCTGAGATATCACCTCATACTCTCCAGACAGCTAAAATTTAAAAACACATTGATCAGGAGATAAACTAAAAACTCTCATACACTGATAAAGTATAAAGTGGTATACCCACTTTGAAAAACAGATTGACAGTTTCCCAAAATGCTATACATAGTATTGTGGAATATTACTTTAACTATGTAAAGATGTGTTACATTTGTTTATGTTCCAGAATATTACTTTAACTATGTAAAGATGGTTGCATTTGTTTATGTTGCATTTGCTGAACTAGGTGAAGATGTCTTACATTTGTTTATGCTGCATTTGTTTAACTATGTAAAGATGTGCTGCTGTTTCATCTTGCCTTCCTAAGGCACCTGACTGGTCTAATAAAAAGCCAACAGCCAATAGCTAGGCAGCAGAGGGATAGGCAGGGCTGGCTGGCAGAGAGAATAAGTAGGAGGAGGAATCTAGGCTTGGGAGGAGAAAAGGGAGAAGAGAAGGAGGAGGAAAGAGAGGTAGACGCCCAGAGTCAGCCAGGCAGCCGTCAGCCAGACAGACATGGATTAGAAAATACAGAATGAAATAAAGGTAAAAAGCCCTGAGGCAAAACATAGATGAAGAGAAACAGTTAATTTAGTAATAAGAGCTGGTGGGACAAGCATAAGATAAGGCCAAGCACTCAAAACTAATAATAAGTCTCCGTGTCATGATTTGGGGGCTGGCAGTCCAAGAAACCTGCTACAACATAGAGTTATACATGACATAGCAATTTTACTTCCACATATATATACAAATAAACTGGAATATATGTAGCACAAAAACTTGAGCACAAATTCATAATAGCTGGACAGAGAAAATAAAACTACTTAAATGTCCATGACTGAATGACTTGGATAAATAAAATATGGTATAGTCATACCGTGGTTTACTATCTGCAATAAAAGAAACAGTACTGGTAAATGCCTCAACTTGGAGAATCCCTGAAAACACTATGCTAAATAAAAAGTAGATGCAAAAGCATGTTGCCTAATTTCATTTAGACAAAATGACCAGATAGGCAATCTACAGACAAAGAAAGATCAGTGGTTGCCAGAGTTTGGCAGGGAGGAGGAAATGAGTAATGACATCTAAGAGATCTAGAGTTTCTTTGGAGGCGGAGGACAAAAATGTTCTGGAACTACAAAGTGGTAATAGTTGTGCACCTTTTAGATATACTAAGCACTATAGTGTATACTCTAGAAAATTAAAAATAAACTAGAAATAACAGTTAAGAAATACAGGAAGATATAAACTTTGAAATAAAAACTCAGAAGTAGTTAAAACTGTAATTACATGACTTTTGAGAAAGAACTAGGAATATTACAAATCAAGGGATAAAAATGAAGACTTTATGGGAGACAACAGAGACTCTAGACAACTCTAGACACAAGAGACAAAGATGAAGATATCAAAATTGTCACACACACACACACACACACACACACACACACACACACACACACACACACACAGAACCAGGAAAGAACAGTGTTATGCACAGAAAAGTTTGAAAAGTTCCATTAAAAATTCATACTGGGAGGGGAGGGGTGGTACAATAATAATAAGCCTGTGACCCTGAGTTGAATCTCAGACCTCTCTCCTCGCTGCTCCTATACACAAATATTCCAAAACTAAACTAAGTCATCAAATAATCCATATAAAAGGTTCCCTAATGACTTTTAAATATAATGTACATAAAGGATTACATGAGTTATACAGCAGGAAAATAAAAGGATGTAGAAAGTACATATGTACTTTGTTAATATGTAACATCAGAGGAGATATGGACATTATGGATGAAGATGAGCGATGGCACACTGTATTCTAGAATGTCAGGTCTACTGGGCAGACTTCTGTTTACCAGACTCTGATTAGTTCACAGGAAGCGGTTGATGAGTACCGCATATATGCTGTACGAAATTAAAAATGGAATCTTAATGAAAAAAAAAAAAGCAGGTATCTCAAATCTGGAACTAAAAATCAAGGGAGGAAAAGAATTACCCTCAAAATACCAAATAAGCTAAACCTAAGAAGACCACACAACTTTATTGTGTTAATAATGTGTCTAGCTATATAAATAAATTTCATTTTTAATATATGTCAGTTCAAATCCAGAGTCAGAAGATGCTAAGCAAATACTCTTACACTGACATACATTTCTGGCCCTCTGCTATTTATACAGTCGGTATATTTAAAAAAAAAAAAAAAAAAGTGAGTTCACACAATTCTAAAGAATTAGCTTTTTAAATGATATAAATAACTATTAAAATATCTATTCAGAATTCACTATAACCAAACTGGGTGTGTAATCAGCAATAGAACACTTGCCTAGTATAATAACACACATAAGGCCCTGTGTTCAACACATGACACCTCCATTATAGTCAATTTAAGGGATATATGATACAGAAAACAAAAAATATGGTTTAAGAAAAATAGAACAGATAAAACAATTACCTAAGAAATCTAAGGAAGAAATGGGAAACCTAACTGTAAAAACCCTGACTGATTTAGCTAATCTACTTAACTTTCATAGACAAGAAAATGACAACTTTCATAGAGAAGAAAATGACACTGTTTTTACTTTGAAACATTAACTCATACAAAAAGTATAAAGAAATCAATATAATCAAAACACATATAAATATCACTAAGAATGCTGATTTTTAAATATTCAATCAACATAACTATTACAAATGTTTGCTTTAATGGAAAGTGTTCTGTTGCTAGAATAGCAACAATAAATGACATTAGTTAGTTCACCTACTTTCTTTTTAAACAAGATGCCTGCAGGCAATGCAGTTAAAATAGGAGCTTAAGTTAAAAAACTACTTTTGAACACAGCAAAAATGCAAGCCACAAAAATATCCTTTGTATTTATTTCTCACATCAGAATACTTTCATAAACTTTATTTGAATCTAATATGCAAAGCAAAATTTGAAATCATTAGGTGAAGTTGTGGTATTAATCAATTTCAACTTTAAATTTCAGTAAAGGTTATAAATTGAGAGAGCTCTACTATACAATAAAATTATAATCTTCTGGAGGATGTAATCTGAGCCAATTTAAATGCTACACCAAAAGGTTTAAAAAGAAAAGTTTGACATTTTCTGGTAATAGTAGAAGTTCATGTAACAGGGGTTTTGAAAATTATATTGAAAACACTGAAACTTTTAAAAGTAGTTGTAATTCAGGAAATTATTTATACCTTAACTTTTGGAGATTTTTCTCAAACTGTTTTTCAAGACTCAGAAACTCAGTTTCACGTAAGCTATGTTAGCAGCAGTTACACTTTCAAAGGAAGTGACAATGCAGATTCTGGGTTTTGACATCCACACTTTACAATAGATAAACACTGTGCAAATAGAGTACTAAAGCTCAACAAAATGACAGCCCTACAAGTCAGAAGCTGGACATGGAAATGCACACCTGTTAGCCCAACACCTGGGAAAGCTAAATAAGGAATATCATGAGCTCAAGATGAGGCTAAAATTTTTATTATTGGCCAAATGTAAACTAACAAGTAGTTCTCAGAAAGCCTCTCTTCCCATACTTTGGACATAGTAGGCCTGAATTGTATCCAGTTATACATATTGAGAGTCTCCATAGATTTTTTTTTTCTACCAATTGTTGTAGAATTTTAAGATGTGTTACATTTGTTTATTCTGTGGAACATTTGTTTAATGATGCAAAGATGTGTTGCATTCTTTTATGTTACATTTGTTTAACTCTGTAAAGCTGTATTACTGTACCTGTCTAAAACACCTGATGGTCTAATAAAGAGCTGAATGGCCAATAGCGAGGCAGGAGAAAGGATAGGCAGGGCTCACAGGCAGAGAGAATAAATAGAAGGAGAAATCTGGGAGGAAGAGAAGAAAGAACAAGAGAACAAGGAGAGGAGGATGCTAGAGGCCAGCCACCTAGCCACACACACACAGCCACAGAGTAAGAGTAAAAGTAAGATCTACAGAAGTAGGAGAAAGGTAAAAGCCTAGAGGTAGATGGGATAATTTAAGAAAAGCTGGCTAAGGCAGGGCATTCATAAGTAATAATAAGCCTCCATGTGATTTATTTAGGAGCTGGGTGGAAGGCCCCCCAAAAGAGCAAAAACAACCAACAACAATTAATAAATAATACAAAGATAAGTTCCAAACTTTCAAAACTCAGAACATTAAAAAAAAATTATGAGAATAGCATCTATGGCCACTGAATTTCTAATTCATGCTGTATTACAAAGTTTAACATTCCAATATATTTTTGACATCTGTGACTACCTACAAGATTATCATCAACAACAAATAAAGGTCAAAACTTAAAAGGATAAGATCTCATATCATATCATATCAAAATATCATAATAGCTCACTTACATGATTTTTCTATTTCATAGTCTATTAGTGGTATGGTTTGGATGCTGAATATCTACCCAAGTCCAGGTATTAAAAATGTGGTCTAATGGAAGGCACTATTGGGAAGAAAAGGAACTTCTACATGGTAGGAACATATTAGGAGGTACTTAGATCCCTGGAAACATGCACTTGGGGAATGGTATGTGACAACAATCACCTTCTCTTTCTCATTTTTGTTCCCTGGCCATGAAATAAATCGCTATGCTCAACCACACACTTCATACATAGAAAACAATAGCAACAAAAGCATAGAACTAAACAAATACTAGGAAATTGAACAATACTTTTGAATGAACAGCCAGTCATTGGAGGAATCAAGGAGGAAATTTTAAAATTCTTAGAATTAAATGAAAATAATAGCACAATGTACCAGAACCTCTAAGATACAGCTAGAGGCGTTCTACCAAGGAAGTTTATATATAAGTGCTCACATTAAAAATTTAGAGACAGCTCAAAAAACCTAATCACACATATTTATTCAAATTAACAGACCCAAACTATAAAGGTAGAGATGAAAAGAGCAATGTTACACATGCCAATGAAATTCAAGAATCATTAAATAATATTTTGAAAGCTATATTCCAAGAAATTGGAAAATCTAGAAGAAATGAGTGAATTCCTAAATACATCTAACCTACAAATTAAAGACATAAACAACTTAAACAGCGTGACTTTTAAGATTCATGCTACAAAACAGACCTATGACAAATGAGACTGAAGCAATATTTTAAAAGAAAACAAATAAAAAACAGGACAGGATTCGCTGCTGACTTCTACTACACTTTTAAGAAAGAATAAGCACCAATACTCATCAAACTGTTCCACAAGACAGAAAGCAATATTCCCAGTCTCATTCTAAGAAGCCAAGATCATACTGATATCAAACAAAGGAGGATGCAACTCAAAAGGAAAACTGAAGACCAAATGCCCTGATTAACCCAGAAGCAACATCCTCAATAAAATACTTGCAAACTGAATCCAAGAACACATTAATAAGACCATACAGCACGACCAAACTGGTTTCGTCCCAGTAATGCAAGTTTTGTGCAGTATATGCCAATTAAAAAATACAGCATTTAAATACACTTGAAGACAAAGTTCACATGATCATTTGGCAAAGTTCAACATCCCTTCATGACAGAAGTCCTAAACATTCTATGAATAGAAAGAGTATATCTGTACATAATAAGGAGATATATATATGTATATAGATAGCCTATATCCAACATTACACTAAATGTAAAAACAAATAAAAATTTAAAAAAGCACTTCCTTGAAAATTTGAAACTAGTCAAGAGTACTCAGTCTTACCTACAAACGTAAGTTAAGAAAAAGATATAAAAGGGATACAATAGCATAGGCAGAAGTCAAATATCCCTATTTGCAAATGACAAATACTTAAAAGGCCCTGAAGACTGTTAGATCTGATACTTCAACCAAGTATCAAAATACAAAACTGACACAAAAATCAGCAGCTTCCCTATATACCAATAATAAATTTGCCAAGAAAGAATTTTTTAGATCCTTGTCACAACAGCTTCAAAATAAATACATACACACATTAGTAAATACCTAGTAATAAATCTTACCAAGGAAATTAAAGACTTCTACAATGGGTACTTTAAGACTGAAAAAACTGGGGAGTAGAGAGATGGCCCAGTGGGTAAGAGCACTGGCTGCTCTTCCCGAGGACCTAGGTTCAATCCCCAGTATCCACATGGCATCTCACAACTGTCTGTAACCTCAGCTCCAGGGGATCTGACTCTGAAAAACATATGTGCAGGCAAAATGCCAATGCACATAAAATTTTTAAAAAACCAATCAATAAAAATAAAAAAGACTGAAAAAACTAAAGACACAAGATAAAGGAAAGTCCCATCCTCCATGATTAATAGAGTATTGTGAAATAGATGTATTACTGAAAGGTGCCTACAGATTCAACACAACCTTCTTCAAAATTCCAATAGTGATCTACATAAGTATAGAAAAATAATCATAAATTTCATATGGAAGACTCCACAGTGCTAAAACAATCCTAAGTAGAAAAGTAATGCTGGGAGTATCATACTACCTAAACTCAAATCCTACTTCAGAGACCAAGCAAGAAAAGCGACAAACAAAAACAGACAGCATGGCACTGGCAGGGAGACAGATGTGGAAGCCAACGAAATAGAACAGAGGAGACAGAAATAAACTCACACCACGACAGCTCCAGAAGTTTTAACACAGACGCCAAGACATACATGGAAAAAACAGACAGACTGTCCACAAATGGTAAAAAAAATAGCATGTCCACTCATAGAAAACCCTACACAACAATCAATTCAAAATGGACCAGACCTTAACCTAATACCTGAAATTTTAAAGCTTCTAGAAGTATAGGAAAGACCTCAGTAGGTAGAGTCACAGAGAAGACTCTTCTGAAGTGTTGCAGTAGCCAAGGAAGTAAGCCCAACTGTTCACAAATGGAATTACATGAAATTAAAGGGACTCTACCCAGCTAAGGAAAAAGTGAAAATCAACAGAGTAAAGAGGCAGTCTACAGAATGTACTAGAACTCTAAATTTACAAATCTTCCAGTAAAAACAATGAACCAATAATAAACTGAACAGACAATTCTCAAAAGTGTAGAGGCCCACAGAGGCTATCTAGTGAGAAATTACTCAAGGTCAGAAAAATCTGAGCTTCTCAATCTTACCACAAGGACATATGCTCAACTATGTTCATATCAGCATTATTCATAATAGCAAGAACCTGGAAACAACCTAGATGCCCCTCAACTGAAGAATGGATAAAGAAAACGTGGCACATATACACAATGGAGTACTACTCAGCAGTAAAAAACAATGATATCATGAAATTTGCAGGCAAATGGATGGAACTAGAAAATATCATCCTGAGTGGGGTAACCCAGACTCAGATGGACAAACACAGTATGTACTCACTCATAAGTGGATACTAAATGGGAGGGAAGGGATGGCCAGACTGCAACCCACAGCTCCAGAGAGGCTAGCTAACAGGAAAAGACCCTAGGAGGGACACATGGATGGCCCTGCGAAGGAGAGGTGGATGAGATCTGCATGGGCGGACTGGGAGTCGGGGTGGTGGTGGAGAGCAAGGAGTTGGGGATGAGAACATGGGGAGATGAGAGGGTCGAGCTGGAACAGGAACAGGGTGGGAGGGCAGGGAGGGAGATACCATGATAGATGAGGACATCATGGGAATAGGAAGAGGCAGGGTGCTGGGGAGGCTCTCAGGAATCCACAAGGATGACCCCACCTGGGAGTGCTGGCAGTGGTCTAGAGGGTGCCTGGACTGGTCTACTCTGGTGACCGGTCTAGTGAATACCCTAACCGCCATCATAGAGCCTTTGTTCAGTGACTGATGGAGGCAGATGCAGAGATCCACAGACAAGTGCCAGGCTGAGCTCTGGGAATCCAATTGATGAGAAAGGGGAGGGATTCTGCAGGCGGGGGATGTTGAGATCACGATGGGAAGACATGTACAGATAACCAGCCACACTGGTGGAAGCCCATAAACTGTAGACTAGTGGCTGTGGAGCCCCCATGGGACTGGATTAGGCCCTCTGGTTATGGAAGATGGTTGTTTGGCTGAAATGTTTGGGGGGCACCCAGACAGGGGGATCGGGATCTGTCCCTGGTGCATGGGCAGGCTTTTGGGAGTCTGGTGCCTGCGGTGTGACGCCTTGATGCAGTGAGAAGGGGCTTGGACCTGCCTAGGCTCAGTGTGCCAGGCTCTGCTGACTCCCCATGGGAGACCTTGATTTGGGGGATGTGGGGATGTAGGGTGGCTTGGGAGGGAGGGCTCGGGGGTAGGAAGAGGGAGGAGATGGGATCTGTGGGTGGTATACAGAGTGAGTAAAAAAATTCTTAATAAAGAAAAATGAAAAAAAAAAGAAAGAACAAAATCTTTGGCTTTTACCAGATGGAGAGAGAAAGAAAGAAAGGAAGGAAGGAAGAAAAGAAAGAGAGAGAGAGAAAGAAAGAAAGAAAGAAAGAAAGAAAGAAAGAAAGAAAGAAAGAAAGAAAGAAAGAAAGAAAGAAAGAAAGAAGAAAGAAAGAAAGAAAGAAAGAAAGAAAGAAAGAAAGAAAGAAAGAAAGAAAGAAAGAAAGAAAGAAAGAAAGAAAGAAAGAAAGAAAGAAAGAAAGAAAGAAAGAAATTCAGAGCTTGCTTACCCAACATAGCTGCGTAAGGAGATGATCTGGCGTGCTTACCAGGTGTTCGGAAGAATCTGCTTACACGTGGCTGTATGGTGTGCTTTGATCTTGCAAGGGGAGGTCTTTTGCCTCTCCCCTTGGCATATTATAAAAAGTCCTTTTGAATAAAGCTAGGGGCTGTTGGGTATTGACCCAGGCCCTCCCAAAGCTATCCTGTGTCCCTGGTCTTTCTTCTCCTCTTCTAGGTCTCTCTGTCTGATATTTTCTTATCCCTCTCTCCTCCACATCAGAACCCTTCAAAAGCTGGACTCTCACACAAAAAAAGCACAAATGATCAATAATATTTTTCAGGATGTTCAACACCTCAGCCATGAGAAAAATGAGAATTGAAACTGCTTTTCTGATTGGCTGACTAGATTCTAATCTTTGAATTTTGCCTGCTTTTTTGAGGGAAATCATACATTAGATACTAATTTAAAAAGACTATTATTACTTTACCACATTCATAAGTTCACAAATTCAAGAGAATTTACTAAGTTTAGCAAACTCTACAACAGACAGATATTCAAGGGAGAAAAACTCTCAACAATGAAAATTCCTATTTATAAATTAAGTGTGGTAGAACATGCCCAGCACTTAGGAGGTGGAAGCCTGAGGACCAAGAATTCAAAACCATTCTTAGCTACCTACATGAGACTCTGCCTCAAAAAAAAAAAAAAAAGTACACTTATAGAAAATCAATATACAAGATATTACTGTGTAAGTACACCAAGCAAACCAAAGGGAAAAATGAATGGCCACAGTTGAGTACCTCCTAAGTGTTTTACATGAAGAATTCTCATTCAGTCTTTCTAACAGTCCTAGGAAGTGAACTCTACTATTAGCCTGCATTTAATTTTCTTGTTTGTTCATTTTATTTGGTTTAGCCGTCTGGGAATTGAATACTCTCAGCCCTGGACTCCTTTACAAGTGAAGAAAACTAAAGCACAGATACTTCCCAGGGTGGCACAACTGGAAAACCTTACAGACAGACACTGTCCCCAACAAGTGCACGCCTGGGCCAGGTGCTCAACAGCCTCAGAGATTGAACAGCAATTCTTTGCCCTTCCCAAGTCGGCTAGCTTCTGAGATGTATTCCCTCAATACATTATTCTCTTTCAGGCCTTTCCGTCCTCAATGTTTCCTGTTCCCTAAGGCTGGAATCCACTGCTCATTTCATCCAGCCTGCAAAACCTTACTCACTTTAAACAGTGACTTAAAAACAGCATTCTCTGTGAAGCTTTCTTCATTCCTCCCACATTTTCTGCCCCCATTCCTGAAGGAAGCAATACATGACTTTCTCGGCTCCCTGGAAACAATGATTCACAGATACTTCTACTGGTAATTGGTATTCTAATTCTTTTTTATAAAACTATGTACTGGGCTCTGCCCTGCACTTGCAAGCATTAGACAATGAGATACTACTAGCTGGCCTGAAATGCATAATGGTCCCAAACTAAGTTCAACAGTAATTTAAACTAATACTTTGTTCGTCTCAAAACAATAATGTTTTACCCCCTCCATGTTCCTGCAATCATCACAAAATCCCTGGGTTATCAGAATTTTTATACACTTCCCAGGTTCAGATTAAGGCTTCTCCCTCCCCACCCCCCTGGTTTTTTGAGACAGGGTTTCTCTGTATAGTTTTGGTGCCTGTCCTAGAACTCACTCTGTAGACCAGAGTTGGCCTTGAATTCAGAGATCTGCCAGCCTCTGCCTCCCAGTGCTGGGATTAAAGGTGTGCGCCACCACACCCAGCCCAGATTAGGCTTTTAAACTATATCTTTAACTGCCATTTCTCAATTCCCACATTAAAACTCTAGCATTGCAACTTCTCAATAGTATCAGAATTGGTCTCAGTAGCAAATATTTCAAAATCAGAAACAGCTTCTCCATCTACTAAACTTATTAAAACAAAAGTCCAATAGTGATTAGGACATTCACACTAAGGGAACAGAAAGAAAATTCAAACTATACCGCAATTCAACGCTGGGAATTGTGGCTCAAGTCTATAATCACATCACTTGAGAGGGAAACAAGACTGCAAGTTTGAGACCAGCCTGGACATTATGAGATATTGTAATCCACTACTGCGGAGGCAAGGACAGGAGGCTCCTTGGGGCTCACAGGCCACCCAGTCAAACCTAATTGGTGAGTTGCAGGCCAAAGAGAGACCCTGTCTCAAGGGAGGTGGATGGTATCCTGAGGATGACAACCAAGGTTCTCCAACCTACACACACACACACACACACACACACACACACACACACACACACACACACCACGTTTAAAAAAGAAAGCAATCAAGAAAGAAAAGATGTTTACTAATCTATACATCTAAGTGAACATATGCAATAAAAATTATACACTAAACTAATACCACTTCTAATTGTAGAAGATGACAGATATGAAGGATGAGTTTCTTTTAATCTGTATGCTTCCTATTGCTGAAACTTTTATGAGAGCATATTCCTATTATTTAAATAACTAAAAATACAGAAAGACTTGAACATCCACATTGAAAAGTCTGGTTCAACTGGATCAGGTAGAACAAGTAGTTAGTTACACATGCAAATAAAATGACAAGCATGAAAGTATTATGGAATCTAATGTACAAAGTTTCTTTGTGTTAAAATTAAAATCTACCACAAAGTATGTATTGGGACAAAGGATATAATCAATACTAATCACCAAAACCTGTTTGCAAGTGCCACTATAAAGCTTACTCTTATGTACTAAAGTGTGTGTGTGTCTCCAAGGGTGTGAATTCACTGGAGATTATACCAAGGCCCTATGCTCTTTCTCTGAACTAGATGCTTAACATTGTCCAACTCCATGTAGTCCAGGATTGCCTTAACTTGCACTCTTCTTGTCTCAAGCCTCTGGAGTGCTGGGATTACAGGCACACACCACACCCTCTCTCTAGAGTATAAAACTGTACTTGGTGAAAAATGGGAGAAGGGACCAGTGGGGATAGGGCACAAAGGAGGCAGATATGAGCAGAGTACAGTGATAGACATGTATGAAGAATGTCATTATGAAATCCATTATTTTGTATGCTAAAAAAATTCTATGTGAGAAATTAAAAATAATTTTTTTTTTTAATTTTTCCTAGGTGGGGTCAGTGGTACAGCACCTGCCTAGAATGGCCTTGGGGGAGCTAGGTTCCATCTCCACTATTGCATTAAAGTTTTTCCAAGACTGTTTCCTTCATGTGTACATATACCTAAACTCCAATCTAAGAGAAAAACATCAGGAGTAATAGAGATAAGTTTAGAAAAACATCAGCTGACTCAGAGAACGGTCACTGGAGCTGTTGAAAGTCTGTCAGGGACAGGTTTTTGGTTATGTGCCACAGAACCAAAGCTTCAACTGCCTTTTAAGATAGCAAACACATAGTCAGGAGTGGTGGCACATGCCTTTAATCCCAGCACTGGGGTGGCAGGGGCAGGCGGATCTCTGTGAGTTCAGACCAGCCTGGTCTACAGAGTGAGATCCAGGACAGCCAAGGTTACACAGAGAAACCCTGTTTCGAAAAAACAAAGCAAAACAAAACAGTCAAAGCTACATAGTGAGACCCTGTCTTGAAAAAAACAAAAACAAAATTAAATTTAAAAAAAAAAAAAAAGAGGAAGTAAAAGACAGACAATTTTATTACAACTGTTAACTGTTAAGTCCATAAGAAGACAGTTCAGAGTAAATGTTTAGTACTTTGGCTTTTACTCCATGGGTAGAAAAAAAATCTAGATTCTACTTCAAACTCCCTTAGTTACTACTACACGCACTAATAGTCTCTAAACATAAAAACTCTTTTGGGTTTAAAAAAAGTCAGACTACAGCAGTTCTCCTTGTTTCCTAAACATGTATACAGACAAAATGAATATTTAAAACACATACTCCCCCAAGAAAGTACTATGTTGTCTAAGGATGGACATAAATACACTAATTCAAAACTAATATCACCAAACACAAGTTTATATAAAAGCCCAAAATATTTAGCAAAATATTCTTGCATATCACAAGTTCTAATAAGTAATGATTTGTTCAGAATACATGTTGGTAATTAAGTGCATAACTTCAAACTGAAAACTAACTTGAATGATCTCCTGCCCTTCAACCCTCCAAGGGTGTATAGAAACAGACTGCTGCATTGTTCACATTTCACTCATTCAAACATTTATATAGTGCCTATTCTTTGTTCTCAAGAGCTCACATCTGGCAGGGCAATAGAGCATTTGCATTACACTTATTTTGTTGTCTATGTCCCATAATGAAGTTATAGTCAAAGTTCTATAGGAGTAGAGAGAAAGAAGCCATCCATTCTTCAGAGAGAGTCAGGGAAAGTTTCTCCCTGGAACTAAGCCTCAGGGATAAAAGGGAAAGGTCATTTTGGAAGACAAAAAAACAGAAAAGGCACTTGTTTTAAAAAGGAACAGTGAGCACTGTCATATTCACTGGTAAATCAAGTTTGAGATGAAGAAGAGAAATAAAAGATGGGGAGATAAAAGACAGATTTTAATACTGAAAATTAATAAGCAACAATCAAGATTTTTTTTAGCAGGAGTGTGGAGTATTTGCCTGCCCATAACACAAGAGAAAAGCATGAATCCCAGAAAGTTAAGTTTTTAAAATAAATGCCACCCTTTTCCTCCCCGTGTCCATACTTTTATCCCTTGGAAATGCTAGGAATGGAACCCAGGGCCTTATGCATGTTAGACATGCATTCTACTATGGAGCTATACACCAGCCAGCTGTATTTTTCTTGATTCCAATATAAAGTAATTGCCATTAAGAACCAATCTCAGGGGCTGGAGAGATGGCTCTGCGGTTAAGAGCACTGACTGCTCTTCCTGAGGTCCTGAGTTCAATTCCCAGCAACCACATGGTGGCTCACAACCATCTGTAATGAGATCTGGCGTCCTCTTCTGGCCTGCAGGCAAACATGCTGTATGCATAATAAATAAATAAATCTTAAAAAAAAAAAAAAAGAACCAATCTCATTGCCGGGTATTGGTGGCACACGCCTTTAGTCCCAGCACTCAGGAGGCAGAGGCAGGCGGAACTCTGTGAGTTCAAGGCCAGCCTAGTCTTCAGAGTGAGTTCCAGGACAGCCAGTGCTACACAGAGAAACCCCATTCAAAAACTCAAAATACAAAAACAAAATAGAACCAATCTCAAGTCAAATCAGGCAGTGCACACCAGTCTAAACACCAGAGAGATTGGGCTAGATAGCAAGTTCTGGATAGCCTGAGCTACATACAAGACCTTGTCTCAAAGTCTCCAATTTCCAAAAAAGAACCAATCTCACAATCTCTCTACTTAAAACCTTAAATGATGGACATTCTACTCCCTACTTGCTAGAGAACAGGTTTTCAGCTAACATAAATACCATTTAAGAAAATGGAATAGGAGCCTAAGAAGGTAAAGAATAGATTTAAAGCCAGGCGTGGTAGGGCACACCTTTATTCCCAGCACTCACTAGGCAGAGGTAGGTGGTTCTCTATGAGTTCAAGACAGCCTGGTTTCAAGATAGCCAGAGCTATCTTGTTACTATGTTTAGAGAAACCCTGTCTCAAAAGAAGAAGAGGATAAATTTAAGGAGTATAGTCAAATAACTAGATGGAAGGGGATGATTAAGTATATAAACTATTCTTTTTTATGTATTACTGTGTATCATGTGTGTGCAGTGACTACGGAAACCAGAAAAGAGTGTTAGATCCCCTGGGTCTGTAGTTAAAGATAGTTGTGTGAGCCACCATGTGGATGCTGGAAATCAAACCTGGATCCTCTGAAAGAGAAACCAGTGTTCTTAATCACTGAGCCATCATCTCTCCTGGCCCTAAGCTGTATTTTTTAAAACTCAATATATCAGATTAAATACTTTATCGATTTTTTTACTGTTGTAAAATGCATCATGAAAGGAAATACACATGTGATTTGTAAATACAATCTAGCTTCCTATACATGTTTAGTGTACCTTAAATATAACTTATCAGATAAACAACTTCCTCGTATAAACTAGCATTTCTCAAAAAAAACCAAACTTTTTACTTCTATTAACAAAAAAAATCTTAGAAATTGCTAAAACAAACATACAAACAAAATAAAAAGCAATGACTATATAATCTGCCATTCTCTCCAAGACTGAGTGCAGGATCTTAGCAGTCATGTTTGGACACATCAAGGAAAGAAGCAACCTGGCTTTCTTCCATTGCAATGTGTGGTGATATATTGTGTACCCTAATAAAATTTGTCTGAAGATCAGAGGACAGAACAAGCCACTAGATTAAACATGCAGGCCAGGCAGTGGTGGCACATACCTTTAACCTTAGCACTCCTTAGACAGATCTCTGAGTTCAAAGCCACCCTGGACTATATGAGATTGACTCAGTCTAGGGGAGAACCAGAGCCAGGCAGTGCTGGCACACACCTTTAATCCCAATACTTGGGAATCACACATCTTTAATCCCAGCACTTGAGATCTCATGCCTTTGCTTGAGAAGCACATGCCTTTAATCCCAGGAAGTGACTGCTAGGCAGAGAAAGGTATATAAGGCGTGAGGAGACAGAAAACAAAGGGGTTTTCAAGCTGAAGAGTCCTAGAGGTAAGGGGTGGCTTGTTCCTTTGTCTCTCTTCAGGCAAAGTTTTTTAAGGTACACAATATATCACCACAGCAATGACTTCTTGCAATGTCACTGGAACACATAATCTCATTCCTGCTTCTATTCCTTTTCTTAAGCAATTCCTCCTAATCCAAACCCCTTTCCTTGATTCACTCTTATCTACAATGTCCTTTTTTTTCTAAGCCCTTCAGTCTAGCTGAATTTGCATTTCATCCATGAACTGTTATCCATGAAACTTTCCCTAAAATCTTCAGTTGTTACAGAAATCCTTCTAGACAAGTTAATCTAATACACCAGTCTGTTTGTTTTGCTTATGGCCATTTAATCATTTTCATTTATACTGTCAACCTGGTGCTTGTACTTAATAAAATCACATCCTGTTTAAAATGTCATGGTCTTGGGATGGCAGTGTTTATGAGGTTGGCCCTATAGGTATCAAATCAAGAATAAAAATACCTGTGCTCAAATCATGGCTCTACCATTTACTAGCAATATGAACTCAGGCATGTTAACCTAACCTCTTCTCCCTATGCCTCAATTTCCTCATATGCATGAGAAAAAAAATAAACACCTACCAAAGTTGAGGATGAAATAAGTTAATTTAACATGTAAAGCAGTGGTTGGTTCTCAACCTTCCTAACACTGTGACCCTTTAATACAGTTCCTCATGCTATGGTGACCCCCCCCCACAATAAAATTATTTCATTGATATTTCATGACTGTAATTTTGCTACTATTATTAATTGTAAATATCTGATATATAGAATATCTGATGTGCAATCCCCAAAAGGATCATGACCCATAGGTTGAGAATCACTGATATAAAACATTTACAAGAAAGAATGAGATATAATGTACAAGTTAAGCTGTAATTTCTTTGCTCTGGGCCCTTAACTGTACACAACATTCTATCACTTTTATTAAATAGTGATTTTGACTGTTATGTGATCTCTATCCAAAATTCTCTTTGGCTTTATTTTTTTTTTAATATACATGTCTTGTATATAACCCTGGCAAACCTGGAACTCATTAACAAATAAGGCCACCCAAATATGTTCACTCATAATGCCTTCTGTATAACTACCATATGGATACATTTACTTGCTCAGTGGCATTTCAGTCAAGTGAAAAACTATCTATTATCTGCTATAAAATCTGAAGAGTTTATAGAGTCCACAAAGGAGTAAAAGATGATACATAAAAGGCAGGCAAGACAGCGCTTAACATCCCTAAGATGAATTGTTAAGACTAGCAAACACCACACTTTGGCAAAACCATAGCTCACTCTTCATGAATTTAACATTAAAACTATGTATCCCTGGTAACACCCACACTCAAGCCCATCCACGACTATATCTTTCTTTTGCTTGACAAACTCCATTTACTTCAAAAGCAAACTCCCAAATTTCCATTTGCCTACATTTTGCCAGTTTTCTAAAATGTGCATCTATGAGCTGAATAATCAAGTTTCAAATAACCCAGAATGGTGGCTCACACTTGTAATCCTAACACGGAGGAGGCTGAAGGAAGAGCATTGCCTCGAGTAGTCTGGATACAGAGTGAGAAAAAACCAGGTCTCAAAATTTCAAAACACATGCTTCAAGTGTTTACTACTTCCCCCAGCTTTTACTAGGCCTCCCATAATGGCAAATGCAGAACAGGTCACCAACAAAGTCAACCAAAGGGCATATTACTCCAGTTTCCTACCTCTAAGGCAAAATGCCTACTGGGACAGAGTTACCAACTTCACTACCTTCTACTTTTAAAATTATTTCTATATATTGAACAATTTCTGGACTTGGGATGTAGCTCAATTGGTAGAGCACTTTCTTAGCTTGTACAAAGTCCTGGGTTCAATCTTCAATACTCATAAACTGGATGTAGTGGCAAAAGCCTGAATTCCCAGCACTTTGGGTATGTGTTGAGTTTGGCATGAGCTCGGCATACAAGAGATCCTGTCTAAAAATGAAAAGAAATTTCTTATTACCTTCCTAAGACTCCACAGCACAGCAGTGATTCACAAAGCACTGTTTTGGGGGTCACTCTTCCCCCTCAAACACTCTCACTACTAAATCTTGAGGCTTTAATAAAAGCAAAGCAGAGGGTACTAAGTGATTTGCACAATGATCTCAATCCCTAAATCAGTAAGGGAGCAGTGGACGTGGTCCAGTGATACAACAGGTGTTTATTGCACACAAGGTCCAACATTTCTTTCCCATTACCAAAATAAAAACTAAGCAGGCGATATCATCCACAGATAAGAAAACTAAGGCTTAGAGGTACTTAAAAATAAACTTTCCTGAAATGATATCCGTAAGAATGAATTCTTGCATTTTTACGTATCAGAATTTTCAAGAATATATATTGGGGGGGGTGTCAAGAATTCTCCTGCTATATTTACAGGAGAGCTCTTGAAACTACAAATTTCATACACAAAGCATTAATAAATAGTACTTGGCCAAACTGGTTTGATTTTCTTTCTCTCTCCCAGGGTCTGGCAAAGAATACATGCTCAATATAAACCTGTCTGTCTAAGCCAATACTTTAAAATTAATTCCTAAAATAATTTGATCACAAGGGAAGACCTAACAGCTTGTTTAAACTAAATTAGGTGGTATAAAGATGAATAATTACACAAAGCCCTAGGTGCTATTTTAGCCAATAGCACAAAAAGGAAAAAAAAAGTGAAAATGGGAGAAATAAACCAAGTCTACCCTTCAAAGAATTCTCTCTACCCCTCTCTCCATCTTGATTTTCTGAGACAGGGTGTCACTATAGACCCCAGCTAGTGATCTTAAACTCATTAAGTAGCCACCTGGCCAGGCACTGTTTTTCAAACAAGAACTGCAGTTGCAAAGCAAGTACTATAAGCAAATCTGTTGTGTGATTATGCTAGACTTATTTCCCAATAACATAAAAAGGTAACAATATAGCCAGGCAGCAGTGGCTATAACCCCAGCACTCTGGAGGCAGAGGCAGGCGGATCTCTGTGAGGTCGAGGCCAGCCTGGTCTACAGAGTTCCAGGACAGGCACCAAAACCACACAGAGAAACCCTGTCTTGGAAAACCAAAAAAAAAAAAAGGTAAAAATATAAAAGTTGGCTGTATGAACACTAGTAGTCAACTGTTGGAATCCAATAAAGAACTCTACACTCATTTGCAAAGAATTACAGATCATCCATCAACGCACCCAAATGTTAGCTTCCAGGGGGTTAAAAAGTCAGTTTTATGGGTTAAAGAACATCTCGTGTGACTCAGAAAAAGTTAACACACTTTTCATTTCTCATCCTACACACAGAACAGGTTATAGGCATTATTATGCAAGCATGCAGCACTTGCGGAATCTTTTCTTTCTTTAAAAAAAAAAAAAAAACAAGTTTATTTTGTAATTCCTTAATTCAGTAGTTCACAAGTTTTACTTTCTTCCTCTAGAGGCTCAAGTTTCTTTCATTTCAAAACACCACTCTTGAAGATAAATTCTCCTCTAAAAAAAAAAAAAAAAGACTTCATCATGTCACTCAGAAAGAGGGGGCAAAAAGTCAGGAGACAAAACTGGAGACAGCCTTATTAGTCTTATGTAACTTACTTTAAGTCAGAATTAATTCAGTAGCTCAACCAAAACCTTGGGTTTAGGCCCAAAGATGAGCTCTTTAAAATATTCTTCATACAATTTTTTTAAAAACTTGAAAGACCTTATTTTTTTTTCAATAGAAGCAACTATGGAGGTACAGTGCCAAGATAAGTTAAACTGGATTAAAAATTAAAAGCAAGGCTAGGCTAGTGACCTTTAATCCCAGCACTTGGAGGCAGAGGCAGGCAAATCTCTAAGTTTGACGCCAGCCTGGTCTATAGAATGAGTTCCAGGCCAGCTGGTCCCTGACTTTAAAAAAAGTAATAATAATGAAAGAACCAAAGGCCCAGGAATTCTTATTATAAGTAATATTATAATTGATAATATTGGATATAACTTAAGAAAAGCGAATTTATTAATACTAATTTTTGCATATCATCGTGTAACTACACATTATCTACCAAAGAAATTAAAACGTAAACCAATAAATTTCTGTTCATACAATTTGTAAACAACTCTGAATATGTAATTATGCCAACCTAATTAAATTGCCTTTAATTTTTACAAATTATTTCAATCATGTGCAAATAAATATCAAACCTTACAAAAACATTAAGTTTGCACAGCATTTATCCTACCAGGCAGGCCCGGAATTGAATTCAACTACAAGCTGTGTGTTAACTACGTTTCACCAGACACTGGAACCTCGACGTAACCGTGGCCACAGATTCCGGCATTGCTTTGGGAACTGCTGTTTGCTTAATCAAGCAAGCAATGAACTGCAGATTCACCTTTCTAAGAGGACCAAAAGCAAGAGGTCAAGTTTCACTATCTACTTTTCCTAAACGAATTAGGGTTTGGGATTTCACTGGGAATGACCAAGTTATCAAGAAGTCATCGCCCTACCGAGACATTTAATAACAATACCCTCTCTGTTTTTCATTCAACCACTTCGATTCAATTTCCACTAGAATTCAGACGCGCAAAAAGCTGATTCCATGGCCTCGAAGAAAAGCGTCCTGTGGGAACAACCCCTGAGATGCTGCACACCTTATACCTCTCAGAGAGGGCAAGGGGAAAGAGAAGTAAAGATTGGAAAACACTGTAGGGACATTACCTTGCTCGTCTTGTGGTCAAACCAGACGAGGGCATGGTTCCTTGACAGCACTTTGCAATCAAAGGTGGCATTATTCTGCGCTGGTCGACAGCGTGCCACCGAGCGGCCAATCTTGATGGGCTCGTCCAGGTAGACATGGCGCTCCTGAAAGGGGTGCGAGTTCGGGCGGCAAGTGAAGATGGCCAAGGCTGACGGCATCGAGGACAGGCTGGGGAGGGGCTGTCTCTACCAGGGACAATGAGGAGCTCCTCCAGCTTCGGGATGCTCTTCACAAGCCTATACCCCTATCCCCCCAAAATGTTTACATTAAAACAAACTGCGCATTGTCTAAGCATAACCAGTGAACATCAGCAACTCTTCAACTGGGCAGGAAGACAAGCCAGCGCAAGCCCCATCACCTCCTTTAAAACGCAGAGGCTCCTTGACCAAAAAAAGTCCCCAACCAGCAGCTTTCAGTCCATCTTCCCTAGGAAGAAAAGGCTCAAACATTGGGCAGCTTCGGCCAAGTAAACTCCTGGAAGACAGTTTGGGGACGGGAGGTATCCAGGCTGATGAGTCACACACCGATTCTTGTGTTTTGTTTGAGATCCCGGCCGCTTCTCCCCGTCGGTAGCGGAAACGTTGCGGCACTGCAGCATGAAGAGGGTTGGCTGGGTGCAGCCAGGAAGGTCCTCCGGGGCCCAAGGAAGAGGAGCCGAGGACCTCCGGGCAGCCACCGCGGGTCCTCGGGGGCCTCGGGGAAGAGAAGAGGCGCGGGGGGTCGACGAGGAGGGCTAGAGGGCCAGCGGGCCGGGGTGCATGGCCCCTGCTGCGCCGAGGCCGCCCGGGAGTGGCAGGGGTCCCCGGGCCAGCGTGAGCCGAGGCTGCGATCCCAGGCTGGAGGCGTGGGAGGGCTGCCGGGGCGCGGGCGGCTGCCGAGTCGCGAGTCCCGGGCACCTGGCGGGTGTCCCCGCGACCAGGGCGGGGACCCCGGCTCTGCGGGCCGGTGCGGACAGGCTTTGAGCGCCCGGGCCGGCGGGAAGTTGGTTCCGGAGCCCTGGGGGCTGGACGGCTCAGCACATGGGCCACCTCCCGTCAGGGTCGTCCTCGCGAGGGTCGCATCGCAGGGACTGGCAGCTCCCGGGGGACGACGGGGTGGGGGAGGGAGGCCGGCCCGGAGGTGGCGGGAGAGGCCTGGAGGCCGGGGCTGGGTCCGCCGCAGCCTCCTCCACTCGCGGCCAGTGCGGCAAGCTCAGGCGGTGGCGGACGAGGCAGGAAACTTTCCGACCTGATGGGGGAGACAGCAAAACAAACGGCAGTCAGGAGCCGGTGCCCGCTCGCCTCAGCCCTCAACCCCTTCTGCCAGCCCCTGCCAGCCCCGGCCGCTGGCTACGACCTCGGGCGACCTCCTCTCCGGCAGGCTCCAGGGATCGGGAGCCCGGGGCGGCACGCCGGCCCTGCCGCCCTTGCCCACACCGCCACCTCCACCTCCGCCGCCCGCCGCCTCAGCTTACCTTGCCAGCGCCGGCCGCCATAGTGACTCTGACTGAAACCTACCCGGTGCACCGCCACGGGAACGCGCACCCTTTTCTAGGGCCCTCCTCCGCCGTCTCCCGTGCCGTAGTCCGGGGGGGGTCACGTGAGCGACGCCGCGGGAGCCATGCGTGTCACTGGCAGGGGAGAGGGCAAACGTTCTTAACAGGCCTCCGGCGCCATCTTTGTTAAGGGCCAGGAGCTTCAACCCTCTGGACAACCTTAACGACCATTTTGGTAAAGGGCAAGAGAAACTTTAGCGGGGTTGAATGTTCCAAGAACACACAGCGGCAGCTTCCTGATTCAACTTATGAATAAGACAGTACCAACTTTTATCTAAATTTATTCAGTGTAGTTCTCACTGGAAATACGCCTAAGGATGATAGATCCAGGCAAAGTAAAGACACATTAGCAGCCGTTGTAGCTATGGGCAACTGAGTCACTCACTATTGCCCTACTGGTGACCAAACAAATTCCACAAGTCCCTAGATTTCATAACATCAGAAGGACTTTGCTCGCTGTGCCAAATTCCCCATGCTTTCCATTTCAAATTTGTGTCCTTTTCACTGATGCGACAGTTTCTCAGGACTCCTACGTGGATTTTCTAACCTGGAAGTAGTGAAACCAGAAAGTTTTAGGGGTTTTGTTTTGTTTTGTTGGGGAGAGTGGAGGTTGTGAGTTAGAGACAGGATTTCTCAGTGTAGCTCTGGCTGTCCTGGAATTCTCTATGTAGAACAAGCTGGCCTCGAACTCAGAGATCCACCTGCCTCTGCCTCCTAAATGCTGGGAGTAAAAGCGTGTGCCTTGAGACCCGAAAGTTTTAAAACATTTCCAAAGAGGGATCGAAAGTTTCTAATAGGAAAATATGGAGCGTTGCCCAGCTAACAATCCTGAAGTATGTGTTAAACCTGAGAATCACAAGGAGAAAGACCAGTATGTAAGGAGTCATTGTTCTAAAAAAGAAAAAAGCGTAGCCAGAGCTGAATGAAAACCTTAAGGAAAGACTGTAGAGAATCTTAATCTTTCAGAATCAGTGTTGACTTCATTCTTGAGATTCCTGTGACCACAGTCTTCCCTGTGAAACCTTGGACATGTCTTTAAACTTGTTTAGGCCACATTTTGTCTTCTATAACATAATGATAATAATACATAACCCCCTTGTAGAGAGACTTCGTGATATTAAACCACATTGTCCAACAGAGTATTCATTTCAATCCTTCTGTAGGGCTTTAGAACTATGCTGAGTCCAGGGGACACACATAAACACAGTCTTAATCTCTGCCCTCTGGTTGTATAACCAGTGTTGCAGCTTTGAGACTGAAGGAATAAAATAAGGTAACTTGACTTCATTTTATTCAGAACTCTGCTAAAGGGAGTCAGGGACTTTTTCCTTCTGGGAAAAGTAACAAAAACTGAATGAAGGAAAGTTGAAGGACTACAATAAATATGGTATTTGCTGAATGGTTTACTAAGTTTCCAGGAAGAGGGAGAGTAAGTAATAAAATGAGGCTGTTTAAAACAATACATCAGTGTGTCTGGTACAGTGGCTAAGTAAATATTTAATATGTAAATGGAAATCACATACTGTTATTAGATATAGTCACACTTTCTGTGGACTGCCAACTCCCAAATAATGACACAGAGACTTTTTATTAGTTATGAAAGCTTGGCCTTAGCATAGGCTTGTTCCCAACTAGCTCTTTAACCTAAATTAACCTGTTTATATTAACTACATTCTATCATGTGGCTCATTACCTCTCCTTAGTACCATACTTCCTCCGCATCTGGCTGGAGAATACCCCACCTCAGATTTTTTTCCAGAGTTCCTGTCTTGGCCCAGAAAACCCACCTAGCTTCTCCTGCCTAGCTATTGGCTGTTCAGCTCTTTACTAAACCAATCAGAAGGTCCCTTAGGCAAGTGAGGCAAAACAGAGACACGGCTCCACACAGCTTACAAAAAGATGATCCCAACAATTACAGGATAAAGTAGGGGCAGCACAGAGTGAATCTGGACACAATAAGTAATGTATTATAAAGATATATGTATATGTGTGTGTGTGTGTGCGCGCGCGCGCGCACGCGCGCGCGAGTGTGCACGCGCACATGCATGCAAAAGCACTCTTGTGCTTGAAGCTTAAATTCAGGGGAATATGAATGCCCAAGACCTGATCGATACTTCATGTATCAGGCTTTCTGGGACTACCAGCCCCCAAATTATGACACAGAGACTTAGCTTAGGCTTGTTTCTAGCTAGTTTTTTTTTTTTAACTTAAATTAACCCATTTCTACTAATCTGTGTGCTGTCCCGAGGCTCATTTATCTCAACTACGTACTGTCCAACCTGCTTACCTGCTTCCTCCTTGTCTGGCTGGCTCCCAATTGGCTGGCTAGCTCCCCTTTTCTCTCTGCCCACCAGCCCAACCTATCCCTCCTCTGCCTAGCTATTCACCATTCAGCTTTTTATTAGACCAATCACGTACCTTAGGCAGGCAAGGGAAGATAGCAACACACCTTTACATAGTTAAACAAATGCAACATATCTTTACACAATTAAACAAATATTCTATATTTCACAACACCATCACAGTTTATGATTCTTCGTCATTTCAACAAATATATTGAATAACTACAGTACCCCAGGTGTTTTGTCCTCCAGAATAAGGACATACTGGAAAGTTTTATTATCAGGATGAAAATTTTTTGCTTCTGATAACTTTTAGCCTTAAAATAATAAAGTAAACCACACATGGTAGAGCATGCCTTTAATCCCATCACTCAGGAGACAGAGACAAATGGATCTCTGAGTTAGAAGTCAGCCTTAACAAGTTCCAGGCTAGCCAAGCTACATCATGAGATCCTGCCTCAATAAAGTAAAAAAAATTTCTACAAATCTGTAATGAATTATGTGCATGAATTTTAAAGTTACTTAATCATGTTTCTACTCATTGTACAAACATTTAATTGAATACCCACTGGGAAACAGAAACTGTCAAATACTCTGGAATTTCAAAAGTGAAGAAGAAGAATAAAGAATCCCCAAAGTTTCTTATAGTTAGATGAAGGCACAATAAGACCCTTGCTGTATTTGGAGTGACTCAAAACTAATGGGAGCACAGAATAATTTATACTGGGGTTTCAAACATGAGTAGGAGCTGGGGATGTAAGCCAGGAACAGAATAATGACCCACTATTTGCATGGCCTTGGGGCCACCTCAGGACCAGAAGTGTTGTGGGGTATTTGTGCACTGTATGTTGACATTGCTGTGATCGGTTTAATAAAGAGCTGAGTGGCCAATAGCTAGACAGGAGGTATGGGTAGGACTTCCAGGCAGAGAGAAAAGAATTAGGAGATGAGTCAAGGGACACAAGGGACACTAGGAGACACAGAGAGGAAACAGGAGTGCAAAATGGGAGAGAGGCAATACCATATGATAGAACATAGATTAATATATGGGTTAATTTAGGTTATAAGAGCTAGATAAGAACAAACCTAAGCAGGCCGGGCGGTGGTGGCGCACGCCTTTAATCCCAGCACTCGGGAGGCAGAGCCAGGCGGATCTCTGTGAGTTCGAGGCCAGCCTGGGCTACCAAGTGAGCTCCAGGAAAGGCGCAAAGCTACACAGAGAAACCCTGTCTCGAAAAACCAAAAAAAAAAAAAAAAAAAAGAACAAACCTAAGCTATAGGCTCCCAACTTTCAGAATTAATAATAAGTCCATGTTGTTATTTGTGAGTTGGTAGCCCAAAGAAAAAGAAAAACATACAAGAACAAAACAATCAAAAATGTTGGACTAAGCCGGGCGGTGGTGGCGCACGCCTTTAATCCCAGCACTCGGGAGGCAGAGGCAGGCGGATCTCTGTGAGTTCGAGGCCAGCCTGGGCTACCAAGTGAGTTCCAGGAAAAGGCGCAAAGCTACATAGAGAAACCCTGTCTCAAAAAACCAAAAAAAAAAAAAAAAAAAAAAAAAATGTTGGACTAAGCCAGTTAATCTGGTACTAATGAGATAGAAACATTTTAAGCCAAAGTGATATCCTGAACAAAGGGCTAGACACTTGAGAAGACAAGACTCTAAGGGAATTAGAAGGAGGTCTGTATTACTGGAGAATAGGGTTGTCTTCATTAGGGTTTCTATTGCTTTGAAGAGATACCATGACTATGGCAACTCCTACAAGGAAGACATTTAATTGAGGGGGCTCGCTTACAGTTTCAGAAGTTCAGTCCATTATCAGCATGATAGGGAGCATGGCAATGTGCAGGCAGACATGGTGCTGGAGAAGTATCTGGAATCCTACATCTTGCAGGCAACAGGAAATTGACTGAAACACTGGGCGGTATTCTGAGCAGAGAAAACCTCAAAGCCTGCCACCACAGTGAGACGCTTCTTCTAACAAGGCCATGCCTTCTCCAACAAAGCCACACCTCCTAATAGTGCCACTCCCTATGAGGTTATGGGGTCCAGTTACATTCCAACTACCACAAGGGGTAGGATAATGAGTGTGAAGGGGTCAGAGGTCAGAGAACTTGTAACCAGTGCAATAGACTGTTGGACTTTTTCGTCAGGACCACAGGCTTCCTAATAGTGACATGGAGACATTATTACTTATGAAAGTTCAACCTATAGCTTAGGCTTGTTAGTAAGTAGTTCTTACAACTTTAATCAACCCATTTTTATTCATCTATGGCTTTTACCTCTTTTCTTGCATTGTCTATTCCCTTTTGTCCATTGGTGACTCCTCCCTTCTTCCTCCCAGCATCCTCTGTGCTTGGAAATCCTGCCTAGCTATAGGCCAGTCAGCTTTTTATTAAACCAATCTGAGTGACACACCTTCACAGTGTACAATAAAATTATTCCTCAATAGTAGACTTTAGAACATTTTCATTTTCCTTCTAGAAGGCCAAAGTAGAATAATTTAAAAAAAAAAACCTTACAGAATCAAGCATGATGTCTATTGCCATTTTATAACACATAGTGAATTACTCAGCCTAGCTAGGTCTGTGTCCTCATTTGGAAAAATGTTTGTAATATTTCCCAGAATCTTGTTTGTATTTAGTAAGATAGTTCAAGAAAAAAAAAAAATACCAACCACGAAGACTGGAAAACAGTAGGTTCTCTGAAAAAAATGTTGTTTTATTATTGTTACCAATAGAATTTTCCCAGCCTCCCACTTATATATAGTAAAGAGCAAGATGTTTTACCTCTAGTTTATATAGAGAGAATCTTAGCTGTAAATGTAAGCTTAAAAAGAAATGACTATGTTCAGTTCTACTGTCCCATCTCCCAAATTAATGTTAAACAAACAGAATGAGCTTTCTAGCAAGAAAAAGCTTGGAACTGCTATAATCTGCCAGAGTAGAGAATCCTACCCTACTCCATGGGGCCCTGGAAATGCCAAATGCTTGAAGGCGTTCTTCACCCACTGTTACTTGGCAGGCACAGAAAGGCTTAAATTAAGAACTCTCATACATGAGATATTTTGAATTGTAGGCCATGTGGGTGTTCCTTTCTATGATTTTGTATCCATACAAATTTTTAATTGAATTAAAAAATATGCCATAGGTTTTGTTTGTTTGTTTCGTCTTGTTTTTTGAGACATGGTTTCTCTGTATAGCCCTGGCTGTCCTGGAACTCACTTTGTAGACCAGGCTGGCCTCAAACTCAGAGATTTGCCTGTCTCTGCCTCTTGAGTGCTGGGAGTAGAGGCCTGTGCCACCAATGCCTGTTGCCATGTTTTAAGAAACTGGAATGGCAATATTTCCTGACAATGTAGCTCTCTTTTCCTTTTTAAAAAATGTTTACTTTCTTATAGACTGATCAGATTCTCACTGTTGTGATCTAGGCTACTTTTCAATCTTGGAAAAGTAAAGGTAAAATTGTACAGTTATTATCACAGTACCATTCAAATGGGAAATGTTTTCATGTCAGATATATCAGGGATGATTCTGTAAATTCAGTTAGCATGCAACCTTCCAAAAAATGGATAATGTCCTAATTGGCTTTCAACTAGTTATTTCAGATATAATAAATTATGGAATGCTTAAGCAGATTGCTGGTTTGAAAGTACTG
Organism: Peromyscus leucopus; assembly: GCF_004664715.2. Classification (NCBI taxonomy): domain Eukaryota; kingdom Metazoa; phylum Chordata; class Mammalia; order Rodentia; family Cricetidae; genus Peromyscus; species Peromyscus leucopus. The sequence goes on along the minus strand of NC_051070.1, from coordinate 114,085,623 downwards.
TCCAAGCAGACATTGCCAAATCTCTGATATTGCAGTAGGTTCTATTACTATTAAGCAGGTATTTTTAAAGATGATTTAGTTGTAGTTTGTGTATATGGATGTTCGTCTGTAGATGTGTGTGTGCACCACTTGTGTCCCTGGGTCTGACAGCCAAAGGAGGCTTCTGATGTCCTGGAGCTGGAGTTACAGAAGTCATAAACCATGCCATGTGGGTGATCAGATCTGAAGCTGGGACCTCTGCAAGAGCAGCGCGTGCTCCTCACTGCTGAGCTGTCTCTCCAGTCCCCAAAGGTCATGTCCAGGGACTCACAGTTGCATTTTTAAAAATAACAAAACTATCTAGTATTTTAAGCAAGTTTACAATTGAGCGTTGCTCCACACTCATATCTACCCTGGCTTCAGCCTGTGGGCCACAGGTCAGACTCAGCTGCCAAGTAAGAAGCCAGGCAGACTCAGATATCAAAAGGGTGAGCAGTGGTGTTTTTAAAGGCACATGCTGGCTTATGACAACTGAAGCTGAGCCAGCCACAGCAGTGCACCCTCGTAACCTTAGCCCTGGAGAGGTAGGAACGGGAGGGTCAAGAATTCAGAGCCAGCACAGACTGCATGAAGAATTCAAAGCTGGCTTGGGCTACACAAAACCCTGTATTTAAAAGAAAAAAAAAAAGCTGATTCTTTGCCCACTAAGGCTCTCCTCTTCATTGGAAACACCCGTCATTTCCCAGGTGTCCAGGGTGGAGTTGCCACCACATTCCAGAAGCACTGCTCATCTGTTTTAGTTTCCTGGTTCTTTGGGGGAAAAAAAAATCACCTAAAGACAAGTAAAGACATTTATTTTTCATTCAACACACTATTTCTGTGAATGTGAAAAGAGAGAATCAGAAGGTCAACTCTAGAAAGAATCGCAATTAATCCAGCTTCTTCATTTTATAGGCAAGGACTCTGAGATCCAGAAAAGGAAACTGCATTAACTATGTGATGACTATATCATAACATCTCTGTACTGCAGTATTAACTCTATTTTATAGGTAGGGAAACTGATCCTCTAGCTCCAATACTAAGAATTTTCGATGGCATCCTAAATAACCATACAAACCCAGAATACGGGCTAGAGGGTTTTCGTTCTTAAAAATGAAATAAATATGTAGTCATTTTTCTTGATTGATAGGAATGTGTGCCTTTTGGTCATTCAAGTAGAAGTCCTCTACAACTATCACAAACGCCAAGTCTGGTAGTATTAGCCGTTTGTCAGCTCTATCTTCCCACATATTTGTTCTCAGCCATCTGAGGCATGCCCTTTTTAAATTCCACATCAATCAACTGAAATGGGAAAGTGAACAGTAAGACCCTTAGTCCCCAAAGTGACAAATATTGTTAACAAAAGCCCTGTACTGGGGAGAAGAGAAGGGATGAATGAAATTCGGTTTGTTTTGTCTCTTTTATGTAAGTCTCATCTTGATTATTCAAAGTGTCCTTTTGTCTTTTATAACTAACTTAAGAATGTTACTTGGTATGCAGCAAACGATTAAGAATAAAAAGGGCAGGGTCAGAGAGCCACACGAGGCATTTTCTTTCTGAATTTTACTAATGTATCTAGTTTGTTTCTAAATATCTTAGTTGCCAAGTAAAATGTCAGAGGCCCTGTTTATATGTGGTCATAACTAGTGATTTTTGAAAGATGTTTTAAAGTATGATATTTATTTTAGAAAACTATGGCATTCTGAAAATCAGTTTAGTTGTTTATAATTATTTGTGGTTCATTATTAAGCTCCATTAGACTTTTTGTTTTAGATATATACATTGTTGCTATTGCACAGCACTGGCACAGATAACATCAGCATCTCACTGAGTGGGTATTTTGAAGAACTGACAGATTTCTCAGTAGTACTGTACCTTAAGGATCCCTAAAAAATAGGTTGGTATGGAGTGAAGAGGTCTGTAACTCTAGAGCACCTCTCTTCCTCAGTCATCACCCCCCTGCACCCCCATATCCCCCACCACCCAGCACACTTAGCATTCAAGGTTTAATAGGGGGTGGGGAGACCATCTATGTAGTCTTTATGAGCTTTGGCTAGAAACGGTTTCGCATGTACATAGCCTGTGTGTAGAGCCTGTGCTCAGACACATGGAAGGACTCACCGTCTTGACATTTTTTGTTAATTTTTAAACAATATCTCTCTTCATTTGTATGTGGTCCTCAAATCATATAGCTGATCCTGCTTTAAACATACTGCTTCAAACTCCCAGCCTCCGTTGCTGTGTGTCCAGCATGGTGACAATCTTTTGAAATGCTGTGGGGACGACATTGGTTTTCTGTTTTAGTTTTTGAGACAGGGTCTTACTGTACAGCCCAGGCTGGTCTCAGGCTCTCCATCCTCCCTCCTCTGACTGTTCCTGAGTTCTGGGATTATGGGTTGGATACCATCACAACTAGCAGAAGTCATTCTTGAAAACGGGGGATGAAAGCCAGGCATGGTGGTGCATAACTTTAGTCCCAGCACTTGGGAGGCAGAAGCAGGTAGATCTTTGTGAGTTCAAGGCCAGCCTGGTCTTCAAAGCAAGTTCCAAGACAGTCAGGGCTGTTACACAGAGAAATCCTGTCTCGAAAAACCAAAAAATAATAAAATAAAAAAAAAATAGCTCAGCTGGTGTGGTAGTTAGAATGAAAATGACCCCTCTAGGCCCACAAGGAGTGGCACTATTAGGAGACACATCCTTGCTGGAGTAGGTGTGGCCTTGTTAGAGGAAGCATGTCACTAGGGGCAGGCTCTGAAGTTTCAGAAACTCAAGCCAGGCCCAGTGCTATCCTTTCCTCCAGATGCCTACATCTTCCAGATGTAGAATTCGGAGCTACCTCTCCAGCACCATGTCTGCTTAAATGCTGCTATGCTTCTTCCCACCATGACGATAATAGACTGAGCCTCTGAACTGTAAGCCAGCCCCAACTAAATGTTTTCCTTTATAAGAGTAGCCATGATGCCAGGCATGGTGGTGCATGCCTTTAATTCGGGCCCTGGACAGATCTCTGTGAGTTTGAGGCCTGCCTGAGCCTGGTCTACAAAGAGCATTTCAGGACAGCCAGGGCTGTTACATAGAGAAATGCTTTCTCAAGAAAAAAAAAAAAAAGAGTTGCTGGCTGTGGTCATGGTGTCTCTTCACAGCAATAAAACCCTAATTAATACAGCTGGTAAATGTGTTTGCCACACAAGCTTGACAGCCTCAATTCAATCCCTGGAGCCCACAGAAAGGTAGAGAGGAAAAACAACTCCCCAAAGTTGTTCTTTGAATTCTGTATGCATGCCATGGCACATACACACACACACACACACACACACACACACACACACACACACACAAATCATGCATGCACGTACACAATAGTAATAAAGTTTTAAAAAAGAAAATGTGAATAAGAGCAATGTTGAATCAATCCAGAATCTCTACTCACTCAAGTTTAGCATTTCAAAATATGCTACAATCTCCCCACCCCCCTCCAGCTGAGGACCGAACCCAGGGCCTTGCGCTTGCTAGGCAAGCGCTCTATGACTGAGCTAAATCCCCAACCCTAATCTTTTTATTATATAAAACATCAAATATATATTGCAATACAATTAAAATGAACATATGCAACTCCCTGATTCAAAGTTACTACTATGTGCATGTTCCCAATCGTTTGATGATAAGTTGCGGACATTGTAACATTTCACCTAGAACAATCATTTCCTAGTAAGAATAGTCTCCTCAGTTACCACATGCATGGTTTTTAAAAGCATTTTATCATTTTGTTTTACTCTGTATGCATGAGAAAGAAAAAGTGAGAGAGTTGTGAGTACTTGAACCCAGAACCTTGTGCACACTAGACAAGTGCCCTACCACTGAGCTACATCACCAGTCCCAAAGTATGTTGTTGTAAATGTAGAAAACTTGGAAAAACAAAGGGGGGGAAATGTAAAGGATGAGCTTGGCATGGTAGTGCAAGCCTTCAACCCTAGCACTCGGGAGGCAGAGGCAGAGGCAGGCAGATCTCTGTGGGTTCCAAAAGAGTCTGGTCTACATAGTGAGTTCCAAAACAGCCAGAGCTACATAGTGAGATCCTGTCTGAAAAAAAAAAAAATGAAGATGATTATGATGATAATAAGTTAAAAATAAAAAAGGAGGAAGTGCTTATGATTCCACTGCCTGAAACTAACCACTTTAAGCAATTTGATGCTGTATAGAAAAAAAAAAGACTATCTTGTACCTTTTGTTTTGTCCATACAGTTCAATGCGTCTCTTCTTGTTTCATCCTCACCCAGAGTATTTTCCTTTTCTCCTGTACTGGCCAGGATAATGACTTCTCAAAGATGTCCGCCTGCAACCCCTGGGCTCTATAAACATGTTACAGTATATGGAAAAAGAGATTTTGCTGATATGATTAAAGGTGTAGAAGTTGAGCTGAGTAGATTATCTTGGATTATCTGAATAGACCTACTTTTAATCACACAAGTCCTTAAAGTGGAAGAAGGAAGCAGAGTGGGTCAGAGAGATGTGACAGAGGATGCAACCTCAAGTAGCTGACTTTGAAGGTGGAAGAAGAGAGGCCAAGAACCATGGAATGAAAGCATCCTCTGAAAGCCAGAGACGGGCAAAGGAAATGTTCCTCCCTCCAGCCTCAAAAAGTGGTCCTCCCTCCAGCCTTAGAAAGTGGTCTTCCCTCCAGCCTCCAGAGAGGGACTCAGGCCTGCCAACACCTCAGTTTTAGCCTAGGAAGGCCACATCAGATTTCTGATCTGTGCGACCGTAAGACAGTGAGTCTGTGTTATTCACCCAGTAAATCTGTTATTTTATGGTAGCAATGGAAAGCAAACATGCTTTCTTTATTGTTTCTTCTTTGAAGCGCTAGTCTTCTATATTTTGGAATACCTTTCTAGGTGATTTTCATTTTCTATTTGGCTTTGGAAATACTAATTGATGCAATGAGAAAATAAAAAATAAAACCTTTGTTTTTCTCTGGAAGAGGAACTAGATCTTCTTTGGGATGTTGTGGGAGAAGCAGGCTAGTGAGTTCACAGGCTGTTTACAGATTAATGGGATAGGAGAATGATCTACCAGCCTTTTAAGAAAGAAAACTTAGAATTATGGAGCATACTTGTTTAGGAGAAAATTGTTTACTCTTAACCTCCCTTAAAGATCTTTGAACTTGTCTTTACAGTTACTAGCACTAGTAACAATTTGTTGATCTGGCTATAACATCTTGATTCAGGCCTGTGTCCCCTCTGTACTATAAACATTGTAAGGGCTCTATTTCTGCTTTCTGCTATTTTACCAGCACCTAGCACACTTCTTGACCCATAGTAGACAGGTAAGTGTTTGCTCATTGATTTACTTGTTTATCATTTATTTTCCTTCTGTTGGAGTGCTGGGGATCAAACCCAGGGATTTGGATCTGAACATACTAGGTAAGCGTTCTTCCACTGAGCCACACCTCAGGTCATTGATATTTGTTAAGTGATTAGAGTTTTTGTTGATGCAAAGGTAAAGTCAGAGAAAATGTTTGCTTCATGAGTGGCTGAGAAAATCAACTGCTGTACAGCAGAACAAGTAGGGAGAGCAAGGGAACAAGTGACATGAGTGGACGGGACGCTTTCAAAGAGCACAGGGACCCTTTTGCTGTGACTATGCTTTGATGAGACTTCCCCCATGATATGGGGTTGCACTATCTGACAGTCATTCTGAAGGTAGCAGTCTGTTCTTGTATATGTGTGAGCTCCTGCTAATAGTTAACTCAGGTAATAGGAACAGCTTGTCACGAATAACAAAGAGCACTGTCATTACTTCCTGCTAGCAGCAAACCCTAAAATCAATCAGGCAGACAGGCAAGTCCACGATGAGCCACTGTGCTCAAGACAGATTGTATTCTGTGACTATTAACACTCAGGTGGAGCAAGTTTGGAGCAAAGGAGTTCAAATTACTTCTGACTAAGACAGCGCCCCTTTGCTGGAGACATTCCAAAGCGCTACAACAGACAGGCTGCTGCTCTGTTTTTCCAGAATGGTGACTTCTGGGAGAGTTAAAAAAAGGGTCTCAGACTAAACAGCAGAGCTTTAGTGAGAAGGCACTGCTACCTCGGGCAGGGGAATGGTGTGCCTAGGGCATACTGGGTACATAATTCCAAAAGGTGAGCATTTCTGAAAACAGATTTAGTTTTTAAATTAACTTTTACTGATTAGGGGCTTGTGTTTGCAAGCAAAAGAAAAAAGAATGAACTCTGTGGGCTGGGCAGGTGGCTCACTGGCTCACTGTGTTCTGATCCCAACCACTCACATAAAAACCAGGCGTAAAATATGGCAGCAGAAGCCTGTAATCCCAGTGCTGGGAATACGAGTGGAGGCTTACTGGCTAGTCTGCGTAGCCAAAAAATGATGAGCTCCAGGTTCATTGAGAGACTCTGCCTCAAAAAATATAGGTGTGTCTCAGTTGGAAGAATGCTTGCTTAGTTAGCATTCACAAAGCCCTGGGTTAGATCTCCAGGATCACATAAATTGATCATGGTGGTGAGTGCCTGTAATCCATTAAGTCAGCAAGTGGATGCAGGAGAATCAGAAGTTGAGCATCATTTCTGGTTACTTAGTGGACCACATGAGATCCTTGCTTAAAACATATATGAGGTAGAGTGAGAGAGACAACCTCCCCCCCACACACACACAGATATGCTTACCTATACCCACATACATCTACCACAGAGGTGAGGGAAGGGAGGGAGGGAGGAAGAGAGAAAGAGGAGAGGTGGAGGAGGGGAAGAGAAGAGGGAGAAGAAGAAGAGGGAGGAGAGGAGAGACTCTGACCAATCTAAACCTTTGGATATGATCAGAATGCATAATAGTTCAGAGAAAGAGCGTGCTGAAAAATTAAGTCTCAGAGGACTGGAGAGGTAACCTAGCAGTTAAAAGCTCTGGTTTCTCTTCCAGAGGACCTGGGCTAGATTCCCAGCATCCGCATGGCTCACAACTATCTGTAATTCTAGTTCCAGGGGATCTGATGCCGTATTCTGGCCTCCTCAGGCACCAGGCCTCCACATGGTGCACAGACATACATGCGGACGAAACACTCATACACGTTAAATACTTTTTAAAAGTAAGCCTCCGGAAGGAGCTGTTGATGAGTAATAAGAGACAGTGAGCAACCTCACCAGGACACCACCTTTAGGAGGAGTCAGTCAGCTTACTGTTTCCTAATCTTTGAGTCCCTTTTTTCGAGATAGAAATGGCACAGAGAAGCTGACTAAACTACACCAAATTACATGCTCATTTCATGGGCATCACACTTTGAAGGACAGCCCCAATAACTGCATCCAGTGGAAAAGGGCTGGCTCCATAAAGCTGTTGCCAAAAGCAGAGGAAAAGGTAGCTGGGCAGTCAGAAATCGTTAGGTGTCTACTTATTAGCATGCTTACTGAGTGTGCATTCAGGGACATTTGTCTTCTCTTATGACACTCAGTAATGAGATACAATGCATGTGGAATCCATTCCAAAAAAGTAAATGGATAAATAAGAATAAAACTAGCCGGACGGTGGTGGTGGTGGTGGCGGCGGCGGCGGCGGCGGCGGCGGCGGCGGCGGCGGCGGCGCACGCCTTTAATCCCAGCACTTGGGAGGCAGAGGCAGGCGGATCTCTGTGAGTTCGAGGCCAGTCTGGGCTACCAAGTGAGTTCCAGGAAAGGCACAAAGCTACATAGAGAAATCCTGTCTCGAAAAACCAAAAAAAAAATAAAATAAAACTAAGTAAAAAAAAAATAAATTAATAAAAGAATTCTTAAAAAGGTTTAAGTTGATGTAGTGGCTAGGTTAGTCTCTACCCAATAAACTAAAGGATATCTCTTTTTTAAGGAAATATGCACTGGAGTATTAAGAGGTTAAAAAAGGGAGAATATATGCAACCTAGTCTCAAAAACTCAGAAGAGAAATGTATGTACATACACATACATTTTATATACATGGGAGAGAAAGACTGTGGCAAAATGTTGTGAAACTAGTGAATTTGGGGGTTGATGAGGTTGCTCAGTGGGTGAAAGAACTAGAGGCCAAGCCTCCCCACCTGAGTTTGAGTCCCCCAGATCCACACAAGAGAGGAGAGAACCAACTCCTGAAGATTGTCCTCTGACCTCCACATGCATAGTCCCTCCAAAATAAATAAATAAAATAAAACATTTTAAATAGTGTATTCGGATAAAGGAGAAATTGAAGTTCTTTGTGCTATTCTTGCAAGTTTTCTAAGTTTTTAATTATTTCAAAATAAAACTAAATAAAAGTCACTGGGCAGGGCAAAAGGAAATGTGTTCCCCACTTGCATGACCAAAGGTCTTTTGATAAATTATTGTGTGACAAACGCACATTTGTATGTCTGTATTTTTAGGTCCCAGCTCTCTAGGGGGAAGTTCTTAGTGCCAAGGCAAGGCCTGGATGACAAATACTGAGATGACTGTAACAAAGCTCCTCTGTAGACTCTGTAGACAGGACACGGATAGGCCTTTCTACATAGCCCTCTAGAGCACTCTGATGACATGGGTGGAGAGAGACTTGGGCTTTTATCCCTTTAACAGTTGTTTGGAGGAATGTATTTCAGGCACAGTGCGTAAGTTAACGCTTTGTACTTTTTTTGTTGTTATTGAGACAGAATCTCACTGTATTGCCCCAAGCTGGCCTCAATCACTAGCCTCTAGCTCCAGTCTCTCTCCTGAGCACTGGGATTGCCAGCATATGCCACAACATCCAGTTTGGTTTGTAGCCTTTAACATTCCCTTATAAGTGAACAATTCTCTCTTACTACCTGGATTTGAAGCAAAATATCACTAACATCACAGTTACTCTTTTTCTTATTACAAAAAATATTCTAATCCATAGAAGGATAACAATTACACCATTGGTATTAGCAAAGTTTGGGGTCCAACCATCCATAGGGCATCTGGCTAAATAACATTCGTGCAAAGGAATGTTGTATAGATGGTGTTGTAGGTAGGGTTATTTTTCCTGCACTGAAACACCATGACCAAAGTAACTGGGGGAAAGAGACAATTGATCACGTGTCCACTTGACACACCAACACAACACTCTTCAACAATAACCTTTTCTTTTTGTTCATCCCCAAAATCTCATATTAATAAATATCACAGTCTAAAACATACTACAAACTTAAAGGTTCCATAGTGTTTACAATTCAAACACTTAATAAAAATCAGTCTCTTTAAAATATCCAGTCTCTTTGAAAATTCAAAGTCTCTGTAAAACTCCAAAATCTCTTTAAAAGTTCAAAGTCTCTCAACTGTGGATTCCAGGGGAAAAAATGTTTTTAAAGTACTTTTTTTTATTGCAAGAAGGAAGAACCAGCACACAGTTACAACCTGAACAAAAAACCAGCTCCAATAGTATAATTCAGTGTCCAAGTCTGGGATTCACTCATGGTCCTCTGGGGACCCTCAAACGGGCTTGCCACAGTACAGACAGCTTGTCTCATAGACTCTGGCCCATTCCTCCCCACAGCTCCTGCTATCCTTGGTGGTCATCCCAGGGCACTGGTATCTCCAAAGTGTTCAGGTCTCCTGCTGCAACTGGGCTACACTTTCACCAATAATGCAAAGTCCTGGGCTCTCTCTATGGAACCAAATCTCAACTCTTTACATGGCCCCTTCAGTGCTGGGACTTCAAATGCTACTGAGCCTGCTGCTAAGCCTGCTACTGAGCCTGCACCTTCGCCGATACCTCTTTCGGCCTCTCATAGTGCCAAGCCTCAGCTGCTCTCCTGACCCCTTCACACCTTCAAAAACTAGTAACACCTGGGAGACTTTTACACATGACCAAGTTCGGCTGCCAGTATGAGGTACACCCTCAGTCACCTCTGGAACACAGCTTCTGTGTGTTGACCCTCAGGAAACACTTCCCATAAGATTTCACCTCAAAAAAGGCTTGTCTCTGCTCAGCTGCCCAGCTAGTCAGCATCAATTGTCCCAGGAAAGCAAAGGTTTGCCTTCAGGTGTGCTGCTAGTCCCTTGTTCATCACAGCTGGCTCTTCAACCCCAGCTGATCAGAGCCACACATTATTATTCAAACTATCAATGGCTCTGATATTCTTGGCCTCCTCTAAAGTTTCACAGACCAGGACCCCATCATCGGCATTGTTCTAAGCATTATCCTCTAATCATCCAAGTTCTCACAACAGCTTACAATGGCTTTTCTAGCCCAAAGTTCCAAAGTCCTTTCACAATCCTCCCCAAAGCAACACGGTCAGATCCTGTCACAGCCATACGCCATGAACCTGGTGCCAATTTTTATTTTAGTTACTCTTACTGTGATGAAACACTGTGACTAAAAACAACTTGGGGAGGAAAGGGTTTATTTGGCTTACAGTTCTATATTATTGCTCATCATTGAAGGAAGTCAGAGCAGGAACCTGGAGGCAGGAGCCAATGCAGGGGCTGCTTACTGCCTTACTTCTCTTGCTCAGCTTGCTTTCTTATAGAACCCAGGACCACCAGGCTCCACTGTGACCTCACCCACAATGGACAGGGCCCTCCACCATCAATCACTAAATTAAGAAAATGCCCTACAGGCTTGCCTGCCTATAGCCTGGTCTTATAGAGACATTGTCTCAATTGACCTTTCCCACTCTCAGATGACTCTAGCTTGTGACAAATTGACCTAAAAACTGGCCAGGACATATGGTAAGAACAAATGGAGCAAATCCATAAGAGTGCAGACTAAATCATTTAAAGAAAAAGCTGAATGAAGCCAGATGTAATGATATGCAGCAGTAATCCCAGCACTCTGAAGCAAAACAAAGATTGTGACTTTGAGGAGAGCCTGGACTACATACATAGTAAAAGCCTGTCTCAAAAACAAGTAAATAAATAAATAGGGACTGGAGAGATGGTTCAGTGGTTAAGAGTGTTTGCTGCTCTTCCAGAGGACTTGAGTTTGGTTCCCATCACCCATGTTGGGTGGCTTCCAAACACCTATAACTCTAACCCCTGGAAATCCAGCACCTTATTCTGGCCTCCACAGGTACCTTCATCCATGTGTCATACACAGACATTAAAAAATAAAGTAAATCTTCAAATATGTAAATGCAAGGATACACTGAGTTAATAAAACTAACCAAAGTTGTTCTATATAGATACAGAAATCTCCAATATATATTTTAAGAACAATATGCAAGATCTTACAAAGAATAATGCTACTGTATTTTTAAAATTGCACAAATGGGAAAAAGCAAATAATGTTTCTGCCAGTTCCACACATGATGTATAGGTAGAAAAAGAGTCTTTCTGGGAAGATAAACAGGCAATTGGTAACAGCGGTCATTTCTGTGAGGGGGACAGTAAGTGCAGGTGTAGATGGAGGATACCTGTGTGGTGGGAGGACTGCTTTTCTCTTACACCTTTTGTGTTTGTCGCAGTATTAATATAGGAGTCATTGTTCCTTTAGGAGCAGTCCTTTGGGAGTCTATTCTTCTCATGCAGGCTCAAGTGCAGATTAATCACTTTAGCCAGAGAAATTGTCCTGTCCACCTGTGAATGTTTTCGGACTAGTTCCATGGTTTCTCCCCTTTGTATTGCCAGCTAGCCTCACAGGCACGTAGTAGCTGTTTAATGATTGTTCGACTGAATTGAGCTTAACTGGATTGGTTTGCAGTGCTTTATGTACACTTCTACATAATATTTTCCTTTTTTTAAAGTACAGATTGCATGTATGTATGTATGTATGTATGTATGTATGTATGTATGTATACCACTTATATACGGCTGCCCACAGGCACCAGAAAATGGTGTCAGATCCCCTGGAGCTGTAGTTGTGAACCACTCTATATGGGTGATGGAAAACAAACTTGGTTCCTTTGGAAGAGCAGCGATTTTGATGGACTGCCGAGCCATCTCTCCAACCCTACTCATTTGTTTTACTATAGTATTATAAGTCATTTTTGTGTGTTTCCTTCTGTTTGGGAAAGATTAGGAGGTGTGGCCTTGTTGAAGGAGAAATGCCACTGGAGGTGGGCTTTGAGGCCATTCCTGACCAGTTCTCTCTGCCTCACACTTGTGGATCAAATCTAAGCTCTAAGCTATTGCTCCAGTGCCTGCTTGCCTGCTGCCGGATTTCCCACCACGGTGGTCATGGATTCATCCTCTAAAACTGTAAGCCTCCAATAAACTCTTTCTACTGTAACTTGCCTCAGTCATGGTGTCTCTTCAAGCAATAGAAAAGTAACTAAGACAGGTTTTTATGGTCTTTCTACCTCCTCTGCTACAGTGTTCCCTGAGCTTTGGAGAGGTTGATATAAAGGTCATATTTAGGCCTAAGAACTCAAGAGCCACTTATTCCTAGCACTTTGACCACTTATGAGTCTCTGCATTGAGTGATGACCACTACAAAAAAAAAGCCACCACGACCGAGGTTGAGCACAGCACTAATCTGTGGGGATAAGCATCAATATTAACAAGGAAGTCTGTTTAGCAAAAGAGTAGTAGATCTCCCCTTAGGGCCTATGACTTCCCCAGCCACAGGCTTGACCAGATTTACCCCTACCAGGCACAAATTCTTTCCTGCAGAACAGGCCTCAAATTCAATTAAAATTCTTTTTTTATTTCCATAACCTTCGTGCTACTATTGTACCACTGGGCACAGCTTGCTGGGAAGGTACATTATAGCATTCAGATGTCACTTTGGCCAACTTGCCTGTAATACCATCGGCTGTAATTACTTGTTTGAAAGCATGCCTTTTTTTCACTAAAGAGCCTGGAGGTCAGGCTCAGGATGTTTCGCCATCATTGATACGTTTCTCCCCCAATGGCCTCCACACCACCTTCCAGAAGCTAGGCTACAGGGAAGAGGTATCTGGGTCAGTTCCAGCTTTATTTTTCTGTGTTCTGCAGCCAAACATGCTTTGTCTTCAATAATAAGGTCTAACCATCTAGTTATGGGAGCAGCCAAGAACAATGACAATAGAATGTTTTGTTCGGGGGACCATTGGGGCCTCTTTGACTAATAAGTCATAGGAAGATATCCTATGTCTAGCACTTAAATTTTCATTTGATAACTTTTCTTTTCTGGAAGAGGCATAATCCATCCATGGAAGGTGTAGCCCTATATCTGCTTCACTCCAAAATCTCTCATTTCACCAGGGCCTACTATTCCCACGAGACAATCTGCTTGACATTATTTTCTATCATTAGGCACCATTTATTCTTTATATCTCTTCTAGCTGTTTGTTTTTGCTGTCTAACCTCTAGGCCCTCTAGTCATGAGGAGATATGCTTTCAAATAAGTAATTACGGCAAGTGATATTACAGGCTAGCTGGCCAAGGCCAGGATTTTTTATGTTTTAACCTTGATAAGTAACTCAGTTATAAACACTAACTTCTCAAAGGGTGAAGGATCATTTACCATTTTGGTTCTAATTATACCTTAGTCCTAGGAAATACCCTGAAGTAGCCCCTTGAATTATATAAATATAAAACAATTAGTTATGTCTAATTCAAGGTGAAGGCCTGAAAGAGTTGAAGTAGAGCAAATGTGTAATAAGAGTGATCCTCAGTCATGCTCTGCTTCTGTTGATTTATTTCTACATTTAAATGTCTTCCCTTGGATTCAAGTTGTTCTGTGTTTGTGGCCTGCTAGACATCTGTGCAGAATTGACAAGAATGGTTTTGGTGAGAGTCATGGAAGTGGGATGAAGATGAATGCCGAGAGTATGCAAGCTTCTCAGCCAGGGCTGAAGGAAAGGCCATGAATGAGAAATGGATGACTCTCGGTCAGAGCTCCAGGAAATGGATAGCAAGTTCCACCCATGGAAATTTCCCAGACTTTAAAAGGAATTGGACTAGTAACTGACTGTACTGAACTTTGCCTTTTATAGAACTTAGGACAGGGATATCATCTGATAGTTGTAGAATTTCTGGAGGACCAGCCAGCAGCATTCTGGAGTTAAGACTGTGAACCTCCCAAGGGAGGCTTTACTCTCTGTGAGGAGGGGATGGTGGTGGGATGGGGGTAGGTGGGGGGAGAGCGTTGGTATGTAAAAGGAAAGAAAATATATATATATATATATATCTGAGAACCTCTTAGAACAGCCATTGGTAATGGCAGTGTAAATTGCCATGTCTGCTTCTTCATGCAAAAGATTGGTGACTTGCCGATAATCACAGCCTGAACTCAGGAGTGTTCTTGCGTTGGTTTGACTTCTTTGGAGGAGTATCAACCACTTCCCAAAGTCAGTTGTAGAAGCAATGATGACACTCATAAGTACAGGTCGGGGGGGGGGGTGAGAGACAGAAGAACTGTGGCAAATTCAGAAGGCTGGGGCAGAAAACCAGGAGAACTCTTTCTGGAAACATAATAGCTATGTTTTGGGTATTATCAGAAATGCAGGGGGCGGGAGAAGTTATTCTTTGTAGGAAATGGGCCATGAGACTTAAGCCATCATACTTTGAGTATGAAAAGTAACTGTTTCTAGGTATAGTGGCTCACACTTGTCATCCCAGGACTTTGAAGGAGGAAGCACAAGGATCAGGAGTCCAAGGTCATTCTCAATTATATGAAAGTTTGAGATCAGCTTGAGTTACATGAGACTCTGTCTCATTAAGCAAAAATAAATAAGATTTACTATCTGCATTATGTAAGGAACTTAAACAGCTCTACAATAATAAAACAAAAACCGGCATTAAAGATGTGCAACAGAGTTGAGTGTACATTTCTCATGAGAAAAAGCACAAATGGCCAATAAGTATTTGAGAAAACAGTCCCAATCATCAGTGAAATGCAAAACGAGACTACAGTGAAATACTACCTGTTAGAATGGCTATGATCAAAATGATAAAGCTTAGCTACGAGTTGTAATCCCAGCAGGAAGCTGAGGCAGGAGAGTTGCATCAAGTTTGAGGCCAGCCTAGACTGTGCATTGAGTTCAGGATCTTACCTGACTATGTGGTGAAGCCCTGTCTCAAAAACCAAAGCCAAGCCGGGCGGTGGTGGCGCACGCCTTTAATCCCAGCACTCGGGAGGCAGAGCCAGGCGGATCTCTGTGAGTTCGAGGCCAGCCTGGTCTCCAAAGCGAGTTCCAGGAAAGGCGCAAAGCTACACAGAGAAACCCTGTCTCGAACCCCCCCCCCCCAAAAAAAAAAAAAACCAAAGCCAAATGAAACACGAAGATGAATGCTAACAATACTTAGAAGGGTTCAGCGGTAGAGCCTCTTGCTTAGCAGGTACAAGTCCCCAGGTTTAATCGTCAGCACTGGAAAAAAGTCAAGATGAACAGTAACAAGTGTTGGTAGAAACTGAAAAAGAAAAATGACTTTAGAGAGATAATAAAGAAAGAGAAGAGGTGTGGGGAGTTATGCTCAACATATAATATGTACTTGTATGGAAATTCTAAAATAAATGAAGTTTTAAAAATAAGAAAGAAAAGGAAGCATTTGTGCATTGGTTAAAGGAATGCAGATTGGTATTACTTACATAAAAAACCGCAAGGATGTTCCTCAAGATGCTAAAAGCAGAACTAACATATCACCCAGAAACCCCAATTGGGAAACATCTCAAGAAACTGAAAGCATCTAGTTAAACAGACATTTGCTCTCCTCTGTTCACTGCAGTGCTATTCAGGGTAGCCAAGATACAGAATTAACCTGAATGTCCGTCAACTGATAAACAGCAAAAAACGTGGTCTATGTACCCAATGAATTAATAGCCTTTAAAAAACTAAAATGCTGCCATTTGCAACGACTCAGGCGATCTTGGAGGATGCTGGGCTAAGGGAAATAAGCCAGACACACACATGTAAAGCATGAGCTCAGTCATATGTAAAGCTGCATAGTAAAATTCAAAATACTAGTAGGGAGGAAGGAGAATGGTGGCTTTCAGAGGCTTGGTCAGAGGGTACAAAGTTTGAGATAAAAGGAGTAAGATCTGAGATCTATTGTACAGCATAGTAACAAGAATTAATAATGTATGTCTTGAAGTTGCTAAGGCAAATTTTGTTTTTGTTTTTTGAGACTAGTGTCTCTGTGTAGCCCTGACTACCCTGGAACTCACTTTGTCAATCTCAAACTCAGAGACCTGCCTGCCCCTGCCTCCCAAGTGCTAGGATTAAAGGTGTGTGCCACCACCTCCCAGCTGCTAAGGCAAATTTTCATATGTTAACACTACAGAATAATTATCAATAGGCCAAATGGCAGATTTATTAACTAGTTTTAATCATTCTATAATGCATCTTTAACACTGAATCTAATAAATACATACAATTATTATTCGTCATTTTAAAGTGTAATCTTATTTTGCAATCATAAGCTAGTAAGATATGATGTAAAATGGAAGTTGTTCTGCATGTGACAACCAGTATCCAACATGGCTCCTAGTGATTCTCACAAGGGTATGCAATTCCTTATGTCATCTTCTCTCACAATGAATCAGGCTTAGTGTGGCAGAGGTTATACTTGGTGTTTCTCAAGGTTAGGTTGTAAAGGACTTGAGACTTGTGCTTTGGGTGTTGGAGTCTCAGGCAGCTCTGGGGAAAGGCCCATCAGGAAAGGATCTAAGGCTTTCAGCACCAATGGACCAGCAATGTGAGTAAATCAGTGATGATGATTGAAGTCCTGGCTGGCATCAGACTGAACCCTACAAGAAGTTTCTAATCACACTTGTTCAGCTGAGTATCTCTCAGATTCAAATTTATGGTCTACAGAAAGTGAGAGATAATTGCTTATGTTTGTGTTAAGCCCCCAAATTTGGGGATATTGTGTTATGTAGTAGTAGATAATTAAAATACTATATAATAGATTCTGTAAGTGCATATTTATATAAAAAATCTGCCTAAAGAAGTCAGGAAATGGTCTGGAGAGATGACTTAACAGTTATGAGCATTTATTACTCTTGCAGAGGACCAGAATTCAATTCCTAGAACCCACATTGGGTAGCTCACATCTGCCTGTAACTCCAGCGCCAGTGGACTGGAGCCCTCTTGTGGCTTTCGAAGGCACCATCATTCATACACTTATATACACACAGAGACACATACACATAAATTAAAATTAAATAAATCTGTAAGAAAAAGTCAGGAAAGTCTTTAGAAAGAGGAAACAGGACTGCATCTCCAGAGATGAACTGCCCTGAAGATAAATTTAAGATGAAGCAAAAAAAGGCATTTCAGACTAAAGTAATATCTTGACTGTAGGGCCAAAAATGAAGAGAACATGACTTACTTGAAGAACAGCAGTCAGGTCAGCATGACTAGGATGCAGTATGTTTAAAGAATGAAGTCCAGGTAGGTTAGAAATGTAGCCAAGAAACAGCTCACAAAGGACCTTACATACCATGTTTGTATCTGCTTTTTTATACTGAAGGCATGAGGGAGCTGGTCAAGAAAAAATTTTAAGATTTTATTTTATTAATTACTTATATATGGGTCAGGGTTATACATGTAAGTGCACATGAAGACCAGGTGTGTCAAATCCCCTGGAGCTGGAGTTATAGGTTGTTGTGATCCACCCAGCTTTCATGCTGGGAATTCAACTTCGGCCCTGCAAGAACAGTACCAGCTCTTAACTACTGACCTCTCCTAATACATTTTTAAACAGGTAAATGACATAATTAACTATACCCTTTAGAATGATAGCCAACGAAACAGAAAGAACATTTAGAAGCTCCTGTTTAGTCTTGATGAGAAATGATTACTACTGGACTAAGACCTTAGCAGTATAAATGGAGGGCAGGGAGGGTTTGGAGGACTCTTGTGGGTACAGTTTTTAGAATATGAGGAACAAAGGAAAGGGGTGGTATGGGATCCAAGTAGAACATTCAGTTCTTTTCTGGGAGGTGAGATTTCAGTGGTCTGTAAAAGGTTGTTTTTTTTTTTTCTTTTCTTTTCTTTTCTTTTGGTTGTTGGTGGTTCTGGAGTCAAACCCAGGACCTTATACATGCGAGATTTCCACAGAACTATGTCCACACTCTGAGCTATAGAACTTTTGGAAAGACATTTAGAGGGCAGTTAGAAACATGACTATGAAATGGAAGTTAGGAAGCAAGGTCAGGGTGAGGACAGAGACATGAGTTTTCAAGACTTTTGCATACACATGTCTCTTAATAAAATATAAATAGTTCCCTGAACAGAATAAAATAAAAATAAGTTTTATCATTTCAGATTTGTCTTTCACTGATAGCAAAGCCATTGAGAAATGAAATTTACATTAAAAATGGAGAGCCAGGCGATGGTGGCACACTTTAATCCTAACACTTGGGAGGCAGAGGCGGGTGGATTTCTGTGAGTTCAAGGCCAGCTTGGTCAGCAAAGTTAGTTCCAGGGCAACACGGAGAAATGCTGTCTCAAAAAAACTGAAAGAAAAATAAAAGAATTGAGATAAGAGCCAGTGAGATAGTTAACTAGATAAAGGCCATTGCTACAGGGCCTGAGTTTGATCCCTGGGACCCCATAGTGGAAAGAGAGAACTTCAGCAAGTTGTCTTTTGGACTCTTTATGCACTCTGTGGCAAAACATGCCTCACACACAGAATAAAATAATCAATTTTTAATTAACTAATTGATTAATTAACCAGAATGTTATTTAAGAGAACTGAAATAAGACCAAGACAAAAAAGTTAGAACTGAAAGAGAACTTGAAGATGATCTTTTAACATTTTTCAGCTTGCTGAGTATTCATGATCATAGAAATCTGGTGGCTAATTAAATGTAGAAATTATACAACACCTAGGACCTAAAGGCAGGAGGATTAGTGTTAATCCAACCAGGTGAGAATAAGACCACTACCACAATATTTGTGCCAAATTTGAAGCAAGCTTTATTAAATACTGGCCAGGACAATGAACACTGGCCAGGTCCATACCTAGGACTCCCAGAAAATGACTGCAAATTAGTCTGGTGCTTATAAAGCCAAACCCCACATGACTACATCTGTCCATCTTCATCCAATCAGGGGCAAGCATACATCCTGACATGCTTCCTACCTATGTACCTCCTGCCTAGGAGAGATCAAGCACATCCTGTGCAGTGGGGGCAGCCAACCTTATTTAAAGATGTGAAAACACATGGCTTGTTATCTTACATGAACAACATCTCTCAGGCTTCTGGGAAGTTATCTGTCTTTGAACGAATGGAACTTGTAGGTTTATCTGTTCTTAGGCAAGAGGAGCTTACAGGTTAGAGGCATTTTCATTTTATAGATCTCTTAAGCACAGTAAGTTAAACTTAAAACATAACTTCAGGCATTTCCTCTTCAGCTCCCTCCTCCTGGCAACTGTTAAGGTTTATAGCTTGCTGGCCCTGTGGTTTACTCTCAAGCTCCAATAAAATAGTCCTTAAGCTTCAAAAAAAAAAAAAAACCCACAAAAAATCCAAACAAACAAACAAAAACATAACTTCAGTCCTTACATTAGGAGTTCAAAGTTCCTAGGCTACACAATAAGTTCAAGGTTAGCTAAGGCTACATGAGATGCTGGATAAGAAAAGCTTTATAAAGAAAGGTGGAGGGAAGAAAGGACTGAGAGAAACAAAAGAATCACTCTATTCCCCAACATTTCCTTCATAGATCTGTTTCATTGCCTGTAAAATTATGAGGCTATGTCCTATTTCTAGTCTGCCAATAAAAAAATTAAACTCCAATAAATTTAAATCTGTTTTATGATTTGATATTTCTCCCTACTTTCCATCTTCTTTCTTCCTTTATGAACAAACAGCCCTTCCCCTTTGAGTCCTTAATTTACTTTAGTGAGTACTGTAGAGACATGACATTGCATCTGCTTTTGTTACCAATAGCCATCTAAGTCTTTGAAGTTGATTTTCAACAAATAGATTGCCTATCATCTTTAACACCTGGATGTGGTTAATATCCAACACTTTGGGAGTTGGAGTTCCACCAGTTCACTCTGCTTGAGAGGACTGATCTATTTATCTAAGAGAAAAATATTACACAGTTGATACAATGCCCATGATATGTATTTTGGAAATTAAAGAAAGTATCCCATATGTCATATAATTGTATAATTATCTTAGAAGGAAGAAATCACTACATAAATGTGTTGAAACACTAGACTTCAGCACATTTCTTTCTTGTGTGTGTGTGTGTGTGTGTGTGTGTGTGTGTGTGTGTGTGTGTTAGATTGGCCTGGAACTTCTGATTCTTGACGTCTTCTCTCAAGTGCTGGTATGCATTAACACTCCTAGATAATTATTTCTTAAAGTAGGAGTACAAAATAATGGACTTCTTTTTCATTTAAAAATTTTATTTATTGGGGTGGGGGTTGGCCAGGGTGTGCCATCGCATGTGTGTACAGGTCAGAGAACAACTTGCAGGAGCTGGTTCTTTCCTTCCGCCGTGTGGGTCCCAGGGATTGAACTCAGATTATCAGTTTGGTGGTTGATACTCACTGAGCTATCTCACCAGCCCATTAACGAGTTTCTTTATGACAGTTCAACGCATATTATCATTGTACTTTGTTCACATTTTCTCCCTATCACCTTTCCTTAACCCCACTTCCCACTAGTCCCCATGCTCCTCCCAAACAGGGGAGAGAATATGTGATAATTCTTTTTTATCCATTTCCTTCTTCCTACCTCCTTGCTTTTCACCTTTCTTCCTTCCAAGTAGTCCTTTCTTTTGACAGACAGACAGATAGATTATAGCTAGCTAGCTAGCTAGATGATAGATAGATAGATAGATAGATAGATAGATAGATAGATAGATAGACAGATAGATGATAGATAGATAGATGATAGATAGATAGATGATAGATAGATAGATGATAGATGATAGATAGATAGATGATAGATAGATAAATAGATAGATAGATGATAGATAGATAGATGATAGATAGATAAATAGATAGATAGATGATAGATAGATAGATAGATAGATAATAGATAGATAGATAATAGATGATAGATGATAGATAGATGATAGATAGATAGATAGATAGATAGATAGATAGATAGATAGATAGATACACATACAGTACATATGAGAGAACACAAGAAAGCAAGAGACTCTGAATAGTATTTTTCCCTTTGATTGTTTCAAAGCTATTTATACTTTAGTAAAAATTGTCAGTGAACTTCATGTTACCTTATTTGTGTAAATAACTGTGGTTTTTAAAAATTAACCACTTAATTTTTGTCAGTACAAAGGTCCAAGAAAAGTGTTCAGAGAAAAAGAAAGGAAATTTGAGTAACTGGAGCAGAGTGTGTTTAGCTTAGTGGAAAGAACTGGAGTATAAAGAGACACCACAGTCTCCTTAACTTTTTCAATGTTCAGTTGATGAAATGGATGCTTAATAAAATTTTTCTAAGGTGCAAAATATCTAATGGATAGTTTTAAAGTTTAACTTTAGATAGAAGCAGTTTAGTGGCCAGGTGAGATGGTACAATCCTGTAACCCTAGCACTTCGTAACTGGAGGCAACAGGATCAGGAGGAGCATCAATCTGTGTTGTATGATATTTTGTTTGTGTTCTGACAAATGAAGCTGGCCTGGAGATCAGAGGACTGAGCTAGTCACTAGTTAACCATAGAGGCCAGGTGGTGGTGGCACACACCTTTAATCCTAGCACTTGGGAGGGGGAAGCAGGAAGATCAGGAGTTCAAGTTCACCCTGGACTACACGAGATTGAACCGTTCTAAAAGAGAGACAGAGCCGGGCGGTAGTGGTGCACACCTTTAATCCCAGAATAAGGAGCTGGCTCCTCTGGTGAAATGCTTGTTATACAAGCACAAGAACATGAGTTCAATCCCCACTCTTGACCATATACCAAGAGCTCTCATAAAAATTTGGGTTCTGTTATCCTAGCACCAGGGATGGGGAGACAGGAGGCTCCCCAGAGCTAGTCTTGCTGAATAACTGAGCTCTAGATTCAGTGATGACCCTTTCTTAAAAGATAAAGTAAGAGCAATTGAGGAAGAAATTCAAAGTCCCCCTCTGGCATACATACACAAGAACACATAGGTACATACATGAGCACCTATACCACACACCTCTACAGACAATAAATAAACAACAGCAAAAACCAATTTAGTAACACAGTTAAAGTTAGAGTTGTAGGCTGGGGCTGTTTATGAGTGTTAGAATGCTTTTCTGACATATCCAAGGACCCATGTTAGATTTCCAACATTGAAGAAAAAAGAAAGAAAAGAAAAAAGAGCCTGGCATAACGGTATACACCTGTGATCCCAGCACTTCAAAACAGGAATATCAAGAGTTGAAGGTCAGCTGATACCACTTGGAGACTTCAAAATCACCCTGGGCTACATGAAACTCCATGTAGAAAAACAAAACAAAATGTTTAAAAAAAGGAAGCATAGGGCATGGAGAGCTGGCCTGGTGGTTAAGAGAACACACTTCCCTTGCAGAGGACCCAAGTTTGGGTCCTTAGCATCAACATGGTAGCACACAACCATCTGTAACTCTAGTTCCAGGGGACCTGACACCCTCTTCTGGCTTCCATGGGCATCAGGCATGAAAGTGGTACATTTGCATACATAAAGGCAAAACACTTAAATACATGAAAGTAAATATTAAAAAAAACAAAATATAGAATTAAAAAGACAAAATTACAAAATCCTAAGTAGTAGGTTTTTTTTCTATGATGAAAATTTGGGTTTTCTGATTACATAATTAAGATAGATTCATTTTTAAGTCACTTAATATAGAAAAGCAGAAAGTAAGTTGCATAACCCTCTCTAGCTAAATAAGCATTAATGTTTTATGAACTTGCTTCCAGCCATCCCTTATTTATATTTATGTGTATATATGCATATGGCTTGACTAATGCAAAATCATATCTACATTTTCTTCTATGGCCTGATCCTTCCATATTGGAACACATTAATGAACATCATTCCACACCATAAATAAAGACTTACTCTGGCTTTCCAAATGAGTACATGGTACTATGCTCTGTGTTAACACACAGTTTCATCAACTGTGCCTACACTATCGAGCATTTAGGTTGTTCCCAGTGTTTTCCTTTAAATTAATAATGCCAAAGTGAGTGTCCCTGTCATTCTTCCTCCTTTTGTTCAATTAAATTATTTATTCAGATAAAGTATGGTCAGAGTATCTACTCAAGAAAGAGGAGTTATTTCTGGGATTAAAAAAATTAATTCTCTTATAGAATCAAACACTTTAGAACAGCTCTCAAGGTTGTTTATTTGTTTATGAGTATGTATGTGAGGA
The DNA here is from genome assembly GCF_004664715.2 of Peromyscus leucopus. Classification (NCBI taxonomy): domain Eukaryota; kingdom Metazoa; phylum Chordata; class Mammalia; order Rodentia; family Cricetidae; genus Peromyscus; species Peromyscus leucopus. Next base: position 114,062,427 of record NC_051070.1, on the reverse strand, counting down.
CAGGGATGCATGCCATGATACTCATGATGAGGTCAGTTGACAACTTGCAAGAGCTGCTTCTCTGCTTCTAATGTGTGGATCTTGAGTGCCAGAATCAGATCAAGCATTGCCTGAAACACCCTACCCACTAAGCAATCTTCCTGGCCCAGATTTACTTACTTACTTACTTGTATTTATTTATTTATTTATTTATTTATTTATTTATTTATTTATTTATTTATTTATTTTCGAGACAGGGTTTCTCTGTGTAGCCTTGGCTATCCTGGAATTCACTCTGTAGACCAGGCTGGCCTGGAACTCATAGAGATCCGCCTGCCTCTACCTCCCGAGTGCTGGGATTAAAGATGTGTGTATCTTTCAGCCACCCCAACTTGAGTCCCAACCTCTACAGTATTTTCTAAGTGTGGGAAACCCTAGAAACCCCCAAATTCAAAGACTACTCTCAGCCTTATTACAGGTCATTCTTGTGTTTATATTAGCAAAAAAAATTCTTGGAAAACAAAAGCCTATTAATTCTGTCAGGTCAACGGAAGGGCAGGCCTCCAGCCCAGGCTGTTTTTGTGGGGACATGTGCAGAAGGAACTGCCACTTAGACTCTGTGGCTAAATCTGTAACAGACAACCAGATAGTGGACTTTGCAGGAATTACTTAACATCCTTTAAAAACTATTTTTAACAAAAATAAAATATTTCTCCCTCTCCTTCCTCCAAACACCACCCCCCATATTCTCCTTCACTCCCTCTAAATTCATGGACTTTTTCTTTCATTATTATTTTTAGCTTTTAAAAATTATTTCATTTGTTTTTGAGATTATAATATAGTTATATCATTTCCCCCTTCCCTTTCGTCCCGCCTTAAACCTCAACTTATTTATCTGTTGAAGCAACCAATGAAGACTCTATCTTAGTTTCAGAGTTCCCAGACTCAGTTGTCACTGAGTTCTCATCTTCTCAACTTCAAGATGTCTGATTCTACCTGCTGAGACTTCAAAACAGATGTAGACGCTGACCACTTCTCAGCCTGACTGCATCTGCCTTGGGGCTGTGCCTCATCCTGTCATAGCTGCATCCTTAGGTTATGCCCACATCTTGAGCCTCCAAGACATCACCAGGAGTCTGAGTTCAAATGCAAAAGCAAAGAGCCTTTATTGCAAGCTGAGCTTGGGCTCTCTTTTGGTTCCAACAGAGCAGTTGGATCAGGGAGAGCGCTGAGCTCAGTTGTGGCAGCGTTTTTAATGAGTAAAGGATGGGGGTGTAGGAGAATTCTTGATTCAGATGGGGGCTGAACTCCTGATTGGGCAGGAGTGAGGTAACAGAAGTCTTGTCAAACAGGATTGGTACTGGTGTTGCTGCAAGGAAATTGGCAACCTATCTATGTACAAGTGATGTAAGCTATCTTTTATGTCCTGGAGCATCTAGTACTTGTTTGTCTCAATTCTGATTGGTTCCCCACAGGATACAGTTTTTGGCTCTCCCTGGTTGTTGTAATGGTGAGGCCTAGTCCCAGTACTGTTAGTCTGCAGCCTGTCATGGCTGCTCTGATGTTAAGTTAGGCCTCTTCACTTATAGTGTCCTAGCTGTTCTCCCTTGATGGTCCTTTTCCCTGTGGTACATTTTCAAGGCAATAAATATCCTATTTTAAAGTAGGATTTTTAAATCATTATTTTAAGTCACTATTTTAAAGTGGATGATGGTGTTACATCAGATTTCAAGGAAAAAGTCAAATTTCTAGAGCTGCTTACCAAGCCCTCCTGCGTGGCTTGCCGTGCCTCCTTCCCTTCTCAGACCGTCTTTGTGGGTCACTCTACCCTTGACAGACATGCCACACCTGCCCTGGGCCTTTGCAGTTTCTTCTACCTCCAGCTGTCCTCGGGCCCTTGAATCCTCACGCCCTCCTTCACTTGTCTTCTCGTGGACAGTTTCTCTGAAGATTTACTTATGTGTTTTATGTGTACAGGTGTTTTGTCTGCATATATTTATAGAGCACCAGATTGTGTAAAGTATAGGCTTAGACTGTTGTAAACTGCAGTTCAGGTGCTGGGAATCGAACTTAGGACGTCAGGAAGGGCAGCCAGTGCTCTAAATCGCTGAGCCACATCTCCAGCTCCATCCCTTGTCAAGTTTTTGGGTTTTTTTTTGAGGGGAGAAGGGGGGTTTGTTTATTTGTTTGTTTGGTTTGGTTTGGTTTTTCAAGACAGGGTTTCTCTTTGTAGACCTGGCTGGCCTCAAACTCACAGAGATCTGCCTGTCTCTGCTTCCCGAGTACCAGGATTTAAGGCATATGCCATCACCACCCGGCCCATTGTCAAAATTTATGGTTACTAGTTTACTTATTATTTGTCTTGGTAAGCTAAAATGTAAGCTTGCTGGGTGGAAGGATTTGCCTGCATAGCTTTTCAGTACCCACAGTTTTGCCTGGTACACACAAAAGAATAATCAAAAATTTTCTGAAGAATTAATGAATAGAATTTATTTATTTGGGGTTTGTGGGTTTGTTTTGTTTTTGTTTTTTGACAGGGTCTAATTTTGCTGGGATTGAAGGTGTGCACCATCATTCTGGACCCAAATAAATGGGGCTTACTATGTCTTGTCTTCCAGAGAAGCAGTCAGAATTCTTTGAGAAAATGAGCCATCTAATGAGCCGTAAGAACTACGTAAATCTAGACTGTTGTTGCTGTTAATCATTATTGTTATGTTTCGGGCAGGCTTAGGAAGATAATAAAAGAAGGGCTTGGCAAAAATACTGAGGCAGAAGCCTTGGCACGGGAGCTGCCCTGTGGATGGGTTGTGCCTGTGCTGAGTGTGTGTGGTCGTTCGAATGGGATGATCCCCGTGTTCTCAGGCATTTGAATACTTCATCCCCAGTTGGTGATGCTGTTTGGGAAGGTTTAAGGTGTTGCCTTGTTGGAGCAAGTGAGTCACTGGGGGAGGCTTTGAGGTTTAGTAGCCTCTAGACACCCCAAATTTGCTCTCTACTTCCTATTTGTGGTTTGAGATGTGAGCCCTCAGCTCTGAGTTTCCAGCTCCATTCGCCATGCCTGCCTGCTGCCGTATTTCCTAATCATGATGGCTATGGGTCCAAACCCTCTGAAGCCATAAGCCCCCCGATAAACACCTCCTCCTGCAAACTGTCTTGGATGTGATGGTTTATCACAGCAACAGAAAAGGGACTAAGCCTGCGTGAGAGCGCTGGTGCTTGTAAGAGACAGAGCTGGAGATGCAGCAATGAAGCACAGTACAGAGGAATTCAGAACTCAGAATTCTGGATGTTATTCTTTACAGTGGAAGAACTACCCAGGGTTTTAGGGCAAGCTATGATGCAGCATTTTATGGGGAGATGAGTGAGGCAGAGTCTAACTCTATAGCCCAGGCCAGCCCAGAACACACTATGTAGTCCAGGATGGCCTCAGATGTATCGTGATCCTCCTTCATCAGCCTCCTGAGTGTTGGGAATTACAGTCAAGAACCGCCACACTGGCTCTCAATTCTTTTCGGAAACTTCTTTGGGGCATAATCTGCTATCCTGTGTTACAAAGCTGCGTTTTCTAGTTTGTGAGGAGTGAATTTGTGAGAGGACAAGTAATTATTATAAGAAACTTGGCTTTGTTTTCCCGGATATAGGTAAATAGGAGCTAGCCTGTGACTTTATCCCCTGGGCTCTTTCTCACAGGCCGCAAACATAGTCTGAGAGGGGAAGAAAGCTGCCGGAAGCATGGGGAAGATCCGGGGTCTTGGGGATTTACTTTTAGCTGGTCTGGGTTGTTCGGGGTTCTAACTCAGCTCTTTCCTCCTATGGGATTCAGATTTGTGAAACATTTGGATTAAGTCTGTTTCAGACCTTGGCTACCCTTCATGTCTTGGTTTCCCGTTTCATATTCCATTTCTTCATTATCGACTAAAGACTTCAGAGTGTGCTCCTGGCTCCAGCAACAGCAGTGTCACTCGGGGACACGCTAGAGACACAGAAGTCTTGGGCAGGTGTGACAGTGTGTGTCTGAATCCCCAGTGCTGGGGATCCCAGAGGATTGCTGGCCTGTCAGCCTAGCCAAAGCACTGAACTTCAGGTTCAGTGAGAGACTTTGTCTCAAATTAAAATAAAATAAGGTGGGGCCAGGCATAGTGGTGAACACCTTTAATCCCAGCCCTTGGGAGGGGGAAGCAGGAGGATCTCTGTGAGTTCAAGGCTAGCCTGGTCTGCAACCTGGGTACCAGGCCAGCCGGAGCTACATAATGAGACCCTGTCTTAAATAATAGCAATCATCATCATTGTTATCACCATAATTATAGTAGAGGAGAATGATGTAAGAGCATGTACAATGTTAACCTCTGACCTGTACGTGTGCACGTAGAGGTGAGTGTACATGAACACACACATGCGCACACACACACACACACACACACACACACACACACACACACACACGGGAGGGGGGAGGCGGGAAAGAGAGAGAATTCCCCTGATTCAGGCACCCCCTTGAATTAGAATCTGAATTGACCAAGATCCCTGGTAATTCCAGTTTGAGAAGTGTTGTTCTTAAGCATCTCTGGCTCCCCTATTCTCCCTCAAGGACCCCTCAAAACCTCAAATAACACATACATGTTTGCTTTCTAAACAAGCTTTCTGGCCACATGCCCTCACTGCTCTCTCTCTGGACAGTTTCCCATATCTGAGTACAGGAAACACGAAGTGGTAACTTCTCTGTGTGTGCAGCATTTCTCAAGAGCTGATCTTAAGATCAACTCCTTCTCAGTGTCCTACCATGTTTCTTTAAAATGCAAGGTCCACTCTGCAGGCTTCTGCACACGTATGGTGCACATATATGCACTCAGGCACACACACATACACATAAAATTAAATGAATCAATTTTTTAAAATGTGAGCTTCAGCCATACGTGGTGGTACATGTCCACATCCCAGCACTCTGGAGACAGAGGCAATAAGATCATGAGTTTATGACATCCTGAGATTCATAGAGAAAACAATGAGTTACTTTAAAAAAACCTTTGAGTCAGATGTGACACATGACTGTAGTTCCAGAACTTGGGAGGTGAGGCTGGAGGATCAGGAGTTCAAGTCTATCCTCAGCTACATAGCAAGTTTGAGACCATCCTGGACTGTATGAGGCCTTGTTAAAAAAAATAACATTACACAGACTGAGCAAGTTGTATTTAAGAAAATATATATATATATATATATATATATATATATATATATATATATATGCATGTATGTGTGCATTCAATAACAATTAGTGAAAAAAGAGGCCAGGCATTTGAATAAGAGTGGGGAGGAGTAGATGGGAGGGTTTGGGTTTGGCAGGAGAAATATTGTAATTATGTTATAAACTCAAAAATAAAATTAAAGAAACCATTCCAAGTCCTCCCCTTACCCTTACCTTACCCTTGTCAGCTGAGTCTTTGGGGGCCCTACAACTGATTTTTCAAAAAATGCATGATGTATACCAACCATCAAGAAACCACCATAGGGCTCCTGGATTTGCTGTGGATATCACTCTATATAAATAAAACACTGATGGCCAATGACCAGGCAGGAAGTAGGTGGGACAAGGAGAGAGGAGAATTCTGGGAAGCAGAAGGCTGGGGGAGAGACACTGCAGCCACCGCCAGGAGAAGCAGCATGTAGAGACTCTGGTAAGCCACCAGCCACGTGGCAAGGTATAGATTTATAGAAATGGGTTAATTTAAGATAAAAGAACAGTTAGCAAGAAGCCTGCCACGGCCATACAGTTTATAAGTGATATAAGCGTCTGAGTGATTATTTTATAAGTGGATTGTGGGACTGCGGGGCTTGGGGAACCTGGAGAGAAGCCCTCCAGCTACAAATGGCGCCCAACGGCTCGAGTTTCCACCTTAAACCTGAGAATATTTAATAACCAATTCTAAACAGAGCCAAAACCAGGTTCCTGCTTCTTGTCTCATATGAGCAGCTAGACGCCGCAAAACGCAGGTTTGAACACTGGCGGGTTCCTGGCGAGTGCGTTTGACCGGCAGTATGGCGGGAATGAGGAGTCTGCCAGAGGCACATTATGCTGCGTAGTAGATTTAGTCTTTACTAGTATTTTTTTAAAAAAAGGTTTCTGGGCTACATGCTGCTTTGATAAAAGCTTAGACCCACTATTTCTGAGACTTGATGACTCCCAGAGCTGGCGGAAAACGTACCACTGCCATGTTGGGAAGCTGAAGTGGGCGGAGCCAGCAGCCACACCGCCGTTTCAGGCTTACAATGGTGCAGTTTAAAGCAATAGGCTCAAGGCTCAAGGTAATATAAAACATAAGCCACATAAAGATGGCTACCACACAGAGAATCTGGATTATGTTCTCTTTGATATTCATAACTAAACAAAAACATTTGATTACAAAAGCTGTTGAGTTATGCCAAAATGTATATTTTAAAGGTACCTTGACTTCAAAATTTGGATATAAGGATATGTTACTTTGGAAAAGAGGTTCTTCTTTTGTTTTCACAGAAAGCCAGAGGCTGTGGACTTGTTCCAGATTAAGATACATCAGGTTTCACCAGCCAAGACCCCCTGAAAGGACTCCGATGACACCATGGCCCAGATGATCCAACATCCAGAGCGGTTTCAAGGCAACTGGTTCACACAATACAGCCTCACGGACTACCCCATAGGTCTAAAATTTTCTTTGCGTCCCCATAAGATACAGCACCCCCCTCCAGCAGGAAGTAGTAAGAGATGCTACACCCAAATTCCCAAATATACCAAACTGGCTTTAGAGGTGGAATTGGCTCACTCCCCCTCTAAACCCAGACATATTGCTTTAAAAAAAAAAATGGTTAAGTGATTCTTGTGTCCCAAATCAGAAGAGCCCTCTGGTGTGGGACAGAGAAAAACCAATATTTTTATTTAAAACAGGTTGATTATAAATGTGATCTCTTTCTGAAAAAGAAAAGGGGATATGATATATAGGAGGATATGGAGATGATAAGATAAAAGGGTAGATTAATGAACCTACTTTTAAAGAACAACTTGTTTAAAATGTTTTACATTGGTATAGATTTTAGTTTATGCTTAAAATGTTTTACATTGGTATAGATTTTGGTTCATTGATACAGACTTGAGGTTGATTTTGTTATACTGTATATATATATATATATATATATATATATATATATATATATATATATATATATATATATGTTTCTATTCTTGTTTGAGGTATTGTGTTTATATAACTCATTTAAAATTGTAATGGATAATTAAAAAATAGATTAATAATTAGTCATCTATGATAATCATATCTGTAGCCATGTTAGTTAAGTCTTCTAGGTATACATAGATATATTTCAGATAGATAGGTAATCTTCAAACACTTCATAGACCTGGAGAATATGGCATTTAAATAACTTAGAATTCTGTTGACGTGAGACACAATTGCTCCTGGCTGCACCAATTGATCCCGAGAGAATGTTGGGCTTCTAAGACATTTCCATTTGGAAGTTTGTCTTTTTGGCACAAAATGGCCTACTGGGCAAAGAATTGCCCTTGCCTTGATGGCTGACAGTACAAATGCAATGCTGTCCTTTCTGGACAAGCGGGACACAAGGAAAGCGACTACTGTACTCTGCCAAGACAGGGTAAGATGGTCTCTTAAAATTCCTGCTTCTAAAAATGGTCTGTCAGATACTCTAGGCCTGTAGCCAATTTGAATGCACCAACAATGCTGAGAAACATTAGGTGACTGTCCAGGCTGCCAGCTGTCTTGGTCTACTCTTGCAAGATTCCCGAAAGTTGCTTGCATCCATCTACCATTTCTCAGGTACCATTATGTTCCTTCTCAGGTCTTTGATGTGGTTGAAGACTAGATAGTCGTAATTTCCTCAGTTATGATAAAAGATAAGTTACCTATAAAACCTTAAACTCACAAATATAAGATAGATAAGACATCTTCTTTAATATTGTAACTATAATTCTTGCTCGGTAATTGTTTTGTTATATGTAATTTTACCATGTTAAAGTTAAAACCTTCCTTTTTAAAAAAAGAAGAAAGGGGAAGTGCTGTGGATATCACTCTATATAAATAAAACACTGATGGCCAATGACCAGGCAGGAAGTAGGTGGGACAAGGAGAGAGGAGAATTCTGGGAAGCAGAAGGCTGGGGGAGAGACACTGCAGCCACCGCCAGGAGAAGCAGCATGTAGAGACTCTGGTAAGCCACCAGCCACGTGGCAAGGTATAGATTTATAGAAATGGGTTAATTTAAGATAAAAGAACAGTTAGCAAGAAGCCTGCCACGGCCATACAGTTTATAAGTGATATAAGCGTCTGAGTGATTATTTTATAAGTGGATTGTGGGACTGCGGGGCTTGGGGAACCTGGAGAGAAGCCCTCCAGCTACATGGATTATTAAGTGCTGTTTTTTATTTTAACACCTCCCTTCCTGGCACTGAATTTTCTTTCTAACTCTGACTCTTACATGACCAGATGCAGTAGGTTTACATCTTGGTGAGTGCAAAGCACTCCTGAAAGAGCAGAGGTTTATTATCACAGGTAAGGAGAGTATGGGACTTATTTCCAAAGCAATGGCCTTCCTAAACAAAAGAAGCACTGGGATTTTATGTGGAGTTCACACATGTTCACAGAGGAAGACAATGTAGGAATACGCATATTTCTTCTCATATTCAACTTAAGATCATAATAAAGAAAAGGGGCAGACACATATTGGGTTAGGCTTAGTTCAATGTCATGGAGCACATGTTTGGACTGTTAAAATAGCAGACAGCATCTGGGCAAGCTCAATTTATGCCATAAAACTTTAGCTGAAAATAAAGGAAAGGATACTCTGAAGGTATATTAACATAGGAGTTTGCCTCTAAAAGTGCCTGGCTTACTTGCTTACAACTAATACTTCATCCTGTCCTGCAAATGGTCATTTAAAATGCACTCATTCAGTTATGATCCTCTTATTAGATCCTGAGGGCTTACATACAAATTTTCCTTTTAAAAGTATGCTAATAGCATTCTAGAAATTAATTTTTGTTAACTACTCACCATTATACAAATGAAATATAAAATCTTCTATCAAATAACTAAATATTTAGGGACTCTGGCTGCTGGCCCAGAGACTCAAGTTCAATTTCCAGCATCCACAGGATAGCTCACAACTGCCTCAACTCCAGCTCCAGGGGATTTAACACCATTATGGCCTCCACAAACACCCAGCACACATATGGTACACAGACATACATGCAAAAGTGTTAAGAAATAATCTTTTTGTACACTGTGTGAAGATATATCACTGTGATTGATTTAGTAAAAAAAAGCTAAAAGGCCAATATCTAGGCAGGATTTTCAAGGCAGAGAGAATGCTAGGAAGAAAAGGGTAGAGACAAGGAGTCATCAGCCAAATGCAAAAGGAGTTAGACACACAAAAATGGGATAGAAGTAAAAGCCACATGGTAGAAAGTAGATGAAAAGATATGGGTTAATTTAAGTTATAAGAGTTAGTTAGAAACAAGCCTAAGCTATCACCCGAACTTTTATAATTAACACAAAGTCTCTGTGTTGTTATTTGGGAGTTGGCTTGGGTGGGGGACAAAGAAAAATCCATCTACACAAAACACTCATACACATTCAAAAGAAATGCTTACTTCTCAGCTTATCAATATTTTCTTTAATTTATTCTTAAAATTCATTTTATTTTATGTATATGAATGTTTTGCTTCCATGTATGTATGTGTACTGAGTACAGTGCCAGTTGAGGTCTGAAGAGGGTGTCAGGTCCCCAGGTACTGGAGTTACAGATGGTCTTGACTGTAACTGAGGACTTCTGAAGACCAACAAGTGCTCTTAATCATTGAGCCATCTCTCCATACCTCTTAATATTTTCCTACATAATAAAAGTAATTTTTTATTCTATTTGATATTTTTTCTTTTAATATTTATTTATTTTAATTTTATGTGTATGAGTATTTTGCTTACATGTGTACCATGTGCATGCCCGGTTCCCTCAGAGTCCAGAAGAAGGCATTATATCTCTTTTTTTTGTTGTTTTTGTTTTTGTTTTGTTTTTTGAGACAGAGTTTCCCTGTGTAGCTTTGTGCCTTTCCTGGAACTCACTTGGTAGCCCAGGCTGGCCTTGAACTCACGGAGATCCGCCTGGCTCTGCCTCCCGAGTGCTGGGATTAAAGGAGTTCGCCACCACCGCCTGGCGAAGGCATTATATCTCTTAAAGCTGGAGTTAAAGATCATTGTAAACTGCCATGTGAGTGCTGGGAAATGAACCCAGGACTGCTGGAGGGACAGCCAGTGTCTAGTCTCTAGGTTTTTTTCTTTCATTTTTAAAGATGCACTCCCCCTGCTGTGTGTGTGTGTGTGTGTGTGTGTCTGTCTGTCTGTCTGTCTATATCTGTGTCTGTGAATTCAGGCACATGTGGCAGTCAAAGGACAGCCTTGTGTGCCAGCCCTTGCTGTCCACCTTGTTTGAGACGGGAACTCTGTTGTTTTTCTTCTGTGTGCACCAGACTAACTGGCCTTCAAACCTTGTGGGATGTACCTGACTTCACTTTCTCTTATCTCCCAGGAGGATCGCAGACTCCTCTGATACAGGGCCCTGGTGATTCATGCTTTTGCAGCAGGTGCTTGACCTACTGAGCCATCTCTCCTGCCCATCTGAAGCTTTTAGAAGTCATTAAGTTTCCCTTTATCAACATCCTACATCAGATCAGTCACTCATGTAGTCAACCCTACCAGAAAAGTACCTGGAAAAGGGAATAAATACTGGTTGACAGTCATATTACCTTTTAATGTGTTAATAACACACAAGGAATTGACTTCATTATACTATTCTTCTGAGCCTGGGAATTGGTGGGGTAGTGGTGGTGAGGATAAGGCTTCATGCCAGCAGTTTTCTGGTCATCCTCTTTGTCACTACAGACTCCTACTGCTGATATGAAAGTAGAGGAGAAAAGGTGGCAGTATTTGGTAGCACTTGTTATATGGCTACTCACTGAGATTAAATTACACAGTTTGAGACCACATTAATAGATGTTTAGTGTTAACTTAATAAAATGATTCCTCTTGAAAATTAGGTTTAAATGAAGTTCTAATCTTAATGAAGATGGAACAAGAAAGAAAGAACAGAGAATGTATCCTAGACTCCCTACAGTGTTGTTTATATTTTAAAACTTATCAGCTGGCCCTAGTTCTATACTTTGGAGGCTGAGGCAGGAGGATATATATATATATATTCATGAAATTTGCAGGCAAATGGATAGAACTAGAAAATATCATCCTGAGTGAAGTAACCCAGACTCAGAAAGACAAACATGGTGTATATACTCACTCACTAGTAGATATTAGATAAAAAGCAAAGGATAACCAGGCTACGATCCTCAGTCCCAGAGAAGCTAGGTAACAAGGAAGACCTTAAGAGAGACGCATGGATTGCCCTAGGAAGGGGAAATGGATGAGATCTCTTGGATGAACTGGGGCCAGGGGTGGGGGATGAGAACATGAGGAACAGAATGGGTGAGTTGGGGGAGGGAAGGAGAGGGAGAGCAATGAAAGATATCTTGATAGAATGAGCCATTATGGGGTTAGGGAGAAACCTACACTGACTCCCCATAATAGGCCTTACCCTTTCTGGGAGTGAATGGGGGGGGAGGTAGTGGGAGGGGGAGTGGAGGGAGAGGAGAGAGGGGGAACTGTAGTTGGTATGTAAAATGAACAGAAAAATTTTAAAGAAATAAAAAAAAGAAAGAAAGAAAAAGAAAGGTTGAATTCCATGAGGTTGAATTCTCTCTGTCTCTGTCTTTCTTTTTCCATTAATATTCTATTTGGGGGTTCAAACTAATGGCATTATAATGTAGAAAATGAAAGGCAAGAAGAACAGGAAGTGATGAAAGGAGGTGCTGCATTTCTGAGTTAGGCTCTGCTTCATGCCCAGCTGAGAAAAGGAGCAGCAGCGGGAGTGGCTACTGGCGCCCCCTACAGGCTGTGCTGTGCAGAGAAGCAGTGTCTTGCAGAAAATCATGGAGGGGAGAGCAGCAGGTGATATTTTACCTGCCTGGGTCTCTCCTATCGCCCATTTCCCATTAGTCCTATTTTCCCTATGAGTGTTAATACTCCCACAAGCCTAAGCTGCTGTGGCTGTTTGCAGTAGGGGGAGAGAAAGCAGTACCAGAGAGACTCTGGTGCAGGGTATATGAGATGTCCAGTACAGCCCAGTACTGGTTTTAATCATTTTCCAGAAGGTAAAGTAAAGCATAGTGTTCAAAACCTTTACCAAAGACGCATGGCTAATGAGTGGTAGTGTGGCCCTGGAAACAGTAGAGAACCAAAGTAAGAGCTTGGATTTTATGGAGCAGGCAAAGGAGAATTACCGAAGAGTCTCCGTCTACGGGGACATGTGATAAGAGCTTTTACACAAAGCCCCTGCCTCTGTGCACCATCTTCTCAGCTGGCTAAATGGTAGAAGTGGGTGGCCCCAGAGATGCCAGCTGTTTTCCTTTGTTTTAAAGTGGGGGCATCACCACATAGCCTTGGCTGGCCTGGAACTTGCTACGTAGACTAGAGTGGCCTCAAACTCACCTGCCTCTGCCTACCAAGAACTGGCATTAAAGGTAGCCATGACACTCGGCTAAGAGGTGACGTTGTTGAGGTTTTGAAGAATCTCTGACAAGGTCCAGAGCTTCATTTGAACTTCAATACTCTTTCCTAGTTTCTTTCTATCTACATCTAAACTTAGACCTATCAAAGAAGCGCATGTATGACAATATGTAGGGACAGCAAATTCCAAGAGAAAAGGCAGAGGAAAACAACCCAAAGTCAGGGGCCGGGAGGACCATCTATCCACTGGTTTTCCCTTGAGCTTCTTGGGATACTGGTATCTGCTCATGAGCCCTTTAGTATTGTCTGTTTCATAAACTGTTTTATACACCTGTCCCATCTATGTGGTCAGTGTCTGGTACATATCCAAGCTCATAAGAATGGGGAAAAAAAACACATGGTACCTTTCCTCATGGCATCTGTGGGATTGCTAACCTGTTTTTGTGCATGTGACTCACAAGTGGGCATGCTTGGTATAAGCTTTTCCACAGTTATCATACTTGTAGAAATAAGGCCTAAAAAGTGGGGGTTTCCTCCTGGGTGCCCCTCCAAAAGCCCTGGTGCTCTCTGCTGTCTGTGGGTCAGATGTGGGCTGCTCAGACAAAAGGACCCTTTCTGCATTTTAAGTGACTCACAAGAGTCTTAGAAGTCTGAAATCAGCAGTGATTGGAAACAGGTGAGCATCCCAAGGTTGTTGCGGTCTCATCATCCAGGGAGGCAGTGGTATCTGCTCCAGAGAGGAGAATATAACCTGGGCATCAGTGAAAGGCATGCTTGGTGCCCATAGCATTTGTTTGTTAAAGAGGCTGTGGTGGAAGGTACTTTTGGGGTATCAGAATAAGGCATTGTCGGGCATTCACATGAGACATCATTAAGATTCTACTGGAAGGTATGACTAATTGCCCATTAAGGGATATCAAATTGTCATTGAAGGTCATGACCACTCCTCCCAGAGTATCAGACTTTCTTGGCATCATCTGAGATCTCTTGTGGATCATCCTCCAGGACTAGGAGAGAGACATTCCTTGACAGTAAATCTGAGAAGGAGTAGGGATTGCTTGGGAACAGTAGCTTATCCCCTGCTCAGGCAATAGCATACTGAACTGTGACCCTGCTTCACCCACATTTTTCCTGATGCTTCAGCAGATGCAAAATAGGTCCTCAATGTCTCTGGGCCCCAAGGAAAGTGCTGATTGTCTAGTGGGCCATGGTTTTTAAGAGGTGTTCACACTACTGCTTCCAGAAGATGGAGGCATATCGAATATGGTCTTCTCAGCCTGGTGCACAGCCGCCCCTGGTTCAGTTCTTCAACCTCTTGCCCCATAGTTAGGGGCACTAAGCTAGGGGCATAGTGTACACTGTCACTGTGGGAGTCCAAACTCACTTCATACCAGAGAGAGAAAACCAAGAGCTACAGTAGCATTACCAGCCTGGGCCCTGATACTAGTCTTCCATAGAGCCTGGACCTGTATACCTATGAAGCGGAAGCTTTAAGGTGTATGGAGGAGCCAACTCAATAGACGGCAGACCCAGACATGGAGCGCAGACAAATCCTAATGGCTGGGAGTGTAGCCCAAGGGGGAGACACTTGTCTAGTACGTGTGAGACCCTGACCCCCAACCCCCAGAACCACAAGGAAGGAAGGAAGGAGGGAGGGAGGGAGGGAGGGAGGGAGGGAGGGAGGGAGGGAGGAGAAAAACAAGAGGCTGGTAAGATGGCTCAGAAAGTAAAGGCACCTGCCACCAAGCTTAAAGATGCAAGTGTGATCCCCAGGACTCATATGGTGGAAAAAGAGAACCAACTGCCACAAGTGATCCTCTGACCTCCACACGTGTGTTGTGGCATGTACACATACACACACACACAATTAAAGTGTAATAATAGAAAATTGAAGAAGAAACTAAAATATGGCTGCCATTATCAAAGCCTTTGAATGGTGATTGTTAACTAGATAGGATATAGAATCATCTAGGACAGAGGCCCCTGGGCATGCCTGTGAGGGAACAACTAGATTAGGTTAACTGAGGTAAAAAGACCCACTGTAACTCTGAGTGGCACCATACCATGGGCTGGGATCCTAAGTGAGCTGAGCACTGGTGTTCATCCCTCTCTGCCTCTGCCCGTGGATGTCATCTGATCAGCTGCCTCCTGTTGCCGCTGCCATACCTTCCCTGCCATGATGAACTATGGAACTATAAACCCAAATAAACCCTCACTTCTTTACGTTACTTTTATCGGGTACACTGTCACAGCCAAAGACAAGTTGCTAATGTAAATTGCAGTAAATACATATTCTTAGGCTGGGGCGATGGGTCATCGGCTAAGACAACTTGCTGCTCTTGTCCAAGACTGGAGATCAGTTCTCAGCACCCACATCAGGCAGCTTCCAACTACCTGTAAGTCCAGCACCAGAGGATCTGACACCATCTTCTGGCCTCTGAGGGCACTCACTCACATGCATAGGCACGTAGTTTTGTTTTTTTTTTAATCTTAAAAATATATATTATCTGATTTTCAATATACATGGTTCTGTTATTGAATAAGTTATTTGGAGTTTGGTTTTCTATTACTTGCCACCAAAATGTTATTATGAGTGCATACATAAATTCTCACTTGTGTGGCATGTACTCTGAATGTTTTGAAAGGAGCCAAATAGTCTAGTTAGGGCTGTTAGTCAAAGAAAGCTTTATAAATAAAAGGAGGCTTGAATGAGTCAGGAAAAGATGGAGTAAAAAGCAGAAGTACATAACGAAAGCACTGGAGTTAGCGATGAGCATGCTGTGTCAGCAGGGCCTTGAGGAGACAGGGTGAGCATCAGTGAGGATAAAGATGGGGGGATAAACTAAACTGGATGAGACTAGGTTATGAGAAGCCTTGAAAGGAGTCTAGTGTGACGACAATGGGAGCGGACTGACGATTAGGGAAGATTAGATTGTGTGGTGTGGCTGACAGTATGGAACCTTTTACTAGGAAGAATGGCTTTCTAAACCAATGCCATCATACATACCTTCAGAGATACAGCAATGATACTACAGTGGTGCCAGATTTTTTTTTTTTTTTTAAAAAAAAGAGGGTTGCAAATGATAGCAAGAAGGAAAACATAAATTTGGGTGCCTTTGAACACAATAGGCAAGCAGATACTTGGTAAACTGAATCTTTAACAAACTAAAATGAGCGGGGGAATTACAGAGGAAGAACCAAATTTTCTATATCAGACGGGGATTTCCAGTCTCTGTTTGAATTTCTACAATGAACATGTTATTTTAGAAATCATGATCTGTTTCTCTTGTTAAACAAGAGAAATACATGTTTTTTCATTTATGTATTTATTAATGTGTGTGCATGTGCATGCTACAGGGCTTGTGGAGGTCAGAGGGCAGCTGGCAGGAGTTGGTTCTCTTTTTCTGCTACCAGGGATCAAAATCAGATGGCCAGCCTTCGGAGCAGCCAACTTGATTTGATGAACCATCTGAATCAGAGTTCCCTAAGACCACTATGTTTCAAATAACTTGCTAGGAAGGCTCACAAGACTCAGAATATTATCATACATCTGTGATTTATTATAGCAAGCTTAAAACGAAATTAGCAATGGAAGTAAGGACATGGAGCAAAGTCTGAGGAAATCAGACCATCTTCCCAAGGGCTGTCTCCTAGTGGAGTCACATTGCTTAGGATCACCACCAGTACACTGTGACATTAGGTGAAAGCCACCAATCAGGGAATCTGGTTCCAGATTCACACCCAGGGATTTTACTCCAGAGCTAGTCAGTTGTCTTCTAACTGGCAAGTACCAAAATTTCAACTTCCTAAAAGGAAAGTAGGTGGTTCCAAATTGCTATGGTTTGAGTCTTTTTTTTTTTTTTTTCCTGATGTTGCATGGTTCTGGCTAGCCTGGAACTTTGTGTAGACCCAGTTAGCCATGAGCTTACAGAAATCTTCCTGCCTCTGCCTCCTGAATACTGGGCTTATGGGTGTGAGCCACCACACTTGGATGTTTACATATTTTTGTCCTCCTAAAATTCATATGTTAAAAGCGTCACAAGTGATGGTATTAGAAGGTGGGCCTTTGATAAACAATAGGGTCATGGAAGGAGAGTTCTCATGAGTGTAATTGCTACCCCTATAGAAAATGCAGTGTCCTCCCTTTATCCATTTGAGAACAGTGAGAAGATGGTATCTGTGATTGAGAGGAGCAGGTCCTTAGCCTAGAAAGAGTCTGCCAGGGCTTTGACCTCGGACTTCTTACCTCCCAGAACTGTGGAAAAACAAGCCTCTCAGTGTATGGTGTTTTGTTATACCAGTCTACAAAGATCAAGTCATGAAGCCCATTGTGCAATTTAGACATAATGAACCATTCTTATTAGATTGATGGTAGGGGCTTTCCTAAATCCAAATCTAGCCAAGGAACCAATACAGTCAACTGGGCTTTCAAAGGATATCTATCAAGTTGGCTATCTTTTTTTTAAACTTTTATTTTATTTTTACGTGTGTGTGTGTGTGTGTGTGTGTGTGTGTGCAGGTGCCTGTGGTTGCTAGAAGAGGGCATCAGATCCCCCAGACCTGGAATTACAGGTTGTTCCAAGCACATAACATGAGAGGTGGGAACTAAACTCCAGTCCTTTCCAAGAATAGTGAGTTCTCTTAACTGCTGAAACATCTCAGGCCCCAAGTCTGCCGTCTTAATTCATTTTTCTAACCTGTTCTTCAGTTAACAACCAGAGGGATATTGTGTTACAATGTGTACTCCTTTATATGTGCTGTACTTAGACTAAGATACAAACTTTCTACACTGTACAAGTTCCTGCTGATGTCAACACTGCATTCCTCTCCAAACTCATGTCATGCTGCTCTCCTCAGCGTCACCTCCTAACCATGGTGGCTGTGGTGGTGTGAATGAGAATGTTCCCCATAGGCTCATGTGTTTGACTGATCGGTCCCTGGTTGGTAAAAACTGTTTTGGGAATGGTTAGAAGATGTGTCCCTGGGGGTGGGCTTTCAGGTTTCATAAGCCCATGCCAGGCCCAGTCCCGCCCTCTGCCTCCTGCTATTGGATCAAATATAAACTCTCAGCTACTGCTCCAGGGCCATGCCTGCCTACCTGCTGTCATACTCCCCACCATGAGTGATCATGGACTCACCCTCAGACGTTGTAAGCAGGTCCTCAATTAATTAAATGCTTTCTTTTATAAGTGGCCTTGATCATGATGCCTCTTCATAGTAAAGTATCTAAGACATTGGCTTCTAAGTTTCTAGAATACCTCTGCCAGTAGAATGTTCCAGAAAAAAGAGACTGTTTTTCTGTACTGTCCACCAAACACACATTGCCTTTGGGCACATGAACTGTGGCCAATGCATATTTTAAAATCAATTCACATGCAAATAGACTTTTAAGTTGTTTTCGATTTTGTCTAAATACCTGTTTGGTTCTCTGAAATTCCTTCTTTGGAACATATACCTAAAGGTGTCATTGCTGGATTATAAGTTAACTGCTTAATTTTTTTAGGGTGTTGTGTAGTGTTTGGGATAGAATTCTTGTGCTTGCTAGGCAATCACTTTACTACTAAGCCACATCTCCAGCCCCAATATGTTTAATTACTTTTAGGAACCACTATACTGTTTTTGATAGAAGCTGCACTATTTCACATTCCTATAGACGATGTGTGTGTGTCGATGTCTTCACATCCAAGCCCAAACTGGTCATTGCTTGCTTTTTTCCCCTCCCTTCCTTTCTGTTTTCACTTTTTTCTCCATATCCAGCCTAGTAGATGTGAAATAATATCTACTCATGGTGTCATGGTCTTTTTTTTTTTAAGGTACGGTCTCTCTATGTAGCTCTGACTGTCCTGAAAATCATCATGTAAACCAAGCTGGCCTCAAATTCACAGAGATCCTCCTACCCTGATGCTTCCTGAGTGTTGAGATTAATAACCTGTGCCACAATGACTTGCCTACCCATGGTTTTAATTTGCATCATTAATACTGTCTCTATGTGCTTAAATAGCCATTTGTATATCTACTTGGGAAAAATTCCATTCAAGTTGTTTGCTCAGTTTTCAATTTTTTCAGCTGCCAACTTGGTGCAAACCTAGAGTCATCTGGGAAGAGGGAACCTCAACTGAAGAATTGCCTCAATGGGAATGGTTTATGGGCATGATTGTAGGGGATTTTCTTGATGGCTGATTGATGTGGGAGGGCCCAGCCCACTGTGGGCAGTCCCGCCCCCCCCCATGGTGATATACTGTGTACACTAATAAAATTTGCCTGAAGATCAGAGAACAGAACAAGTCACTAGATTAACCATAGATGCCAGGCAGTGTTGGCACACACCTTTAATCCTAGCACTCAGGAGACAGAAATCCATCTGGATTTCTGTAAGTTCAAAGCCATCCTGGATTACATGAGGTTGACTCAGTCTATGAGAGAAAACAGAGTCAGGCAGTGGTGGCACACACCTTTAATCCCAGTACTGGGAAGCACACATGCCTTTTATCCCATGAAGTGATGGCCAGGTGGAGAAAGGTATATAAGGCATGAGGAGACAGGAACTAAAGGCAGAAGCGTACTTTTCAGATAGAGGCTTTTTAGGCTGAAGCCTTTTTGGCTGAGGAAGCTCATTCAGCTAGAGGCCTATTGGCTGAGGCTTTTCAGGCTGAGGAGTTGGTGAGGTGAGACGTGGCAGTGGCTTGTTCCTTTGTCTCTCTGATCTTCAGGCAAATTTTATTAGGGTGTACAATATATAACTACACCTCCCACCAGGAAAGATGATCTTAGGTTGTGTAAGAAAGCAGGCTGAGTAGGAGGAAACAAGCCAGTATGCAGTGTTCCTCCATGGTCTCTACTTCAGGCTCCTGCCTTGAGTTCCTCTGCCTTGACCTTCCTTGATGATGGATGGCACCTGTCAAATTAACCCTTTCCTCTCCGAGTTGCTTTTGGTCATGGTATTTATAATAGCAACAGAAAAACAAAGTAGAACAGGTTGTTTGTTGGTTGGTAATTTGTATAATAATTATTGATGCACTCTAGATATTTTCCTCTTATCAGAAAAGTGATTTACAAATATTTCTCCCATCTTGTGGATTGCCTTTTAACTGTTAGTGGTGTTCATGATATACAAAAGTTTTAGAGCTCTTTCCTAGCATGTACAGTGTCCTAGATTTGATCCCAGTACACCCCCAAAGACAGTTTTGGTGGTGAGGAATCATAGTATAACTGGTTGCCCCACCCCATACTTTTGGTGCAACACCCAAGAAGTTATTGCCAAACCCAGTATCGTGAGATTTTTTTTTCTGTGTTTTCTTTGAAGAGCTTTAGGAGTTTAACTTTTGTGTTTAGATCATTCACCATTCTTGAACTGTTTTCTGCACATAGTGATAGATAAGGATCTAACTGCATTATTTTTGCATGTGAATTTCTAGTTTTTCTGGCACTATTTGTTGAACAGTCTGGCCTTTCTCCAGTGAATGTTCTTGGCATCTTTGCCAGAAACCATTTGACCACATATTCAGTGGTTTATTTCTGATCCCTCTGTTCTTTCACACTGATTTGTATGTCTGTCTTTTTGCCCCTACTACACTGTTTTTACTACTGTGGTTTTGTGTTATATTTTGAGATCAGGGAGTATGAGTCCTCTGACTTCATTTTTGAAAACAAAAATGTAATCCTGTATAATCCACCACCTCACATCATTCCTAGAGGATTGCAAGCTCAGTAACATTGTAAAAAATCTATACTTCATGGCAATTATTTGTAATTAGAACTAAAACTCGTTGTAAATTCTTATTTCTTACCTACATCACTGGCGACCGGACCAGAGACCTTGGGTACCCCAGGCAAGCGCTCTCACGCCGACTGGAGACCTTGGGTACCCCAGGCAAGCGCTCTCACTCCGACTGGAGACCTTGGGTACCCTAGGCAAGCACTCTCACTCCGGACCAGAGACCTTGGGTACCCTAGGCAAGCACTCTCGCTAATGAGCCGCTGCCCCAACCCTTCCTTTTTGCCATGATTTATGACTTACTGTTATTATCGGGGCTGGGAATCGACTCCTGGCCTCGTACATGCTAGGCAAGCACTCTATCCTGCAGTACTCTGTAAATTCTCGAAGGTGTTTAAGCAACCCTAGCTTGGAAATGTCCTCTATCCTGTATTTTTCCTCTATAGACAAAGCTCTTAGTCAGAATGGAATTCCAATTTGTAGTGAGGTAGAGTTGGGCAGGCTGGCACTGACTAGCTGGGGAACTAGTCAGGGAAGACTTCCTGGGCTGAGATGAATTTAGGCAATTTTTTTAGTTTGTACTATCAGACTCCATTGGCTTGCCTAGAACAGTGAAAAGAAAGCTGTTTGGAATTTTTCCCCAGCAAGGTTGGTATGTGTTCAAGATTAGACTAATAAAAGTCAAAAGTCTGTGAGTGAAAAGCCATGAAAAAAAAAAAAAAAAAAAAACTGAAGCCAAACTGAGGCAGAGCTTTGGCCATTAAAAATATATATATAAAATGGCAGACATACAGCCAACCAAATTGGGCCTGGTGGCACAAACATACATACCTAGTATGTACTTGTATGTATGCATGCTTGGGAGGGAGAAGCAGGAGTCTCCTAAATTTAAGGTCATCTTAACTTAAGTTACAAAGTTATATCTTAAGTTACATTCTAGGCCAACCTGGTATACATGAGACCCTGTCTCAAAAAAAAAAAAAAAAAAAAAAAAAAAAAAAAAAAGGAAAAACAAAAAAAGAAAAAAAAAGAAAGAGGGAGGAGGGACAGAAGGAGAGAGGAAGAGAGAGAGAAGAGGGAGAGAGATAGAGGGAGAGAGAGGGAGGAAGCTCAGAGTATCAGAAAACAAAAACAAAGGAACACAAAGGAAAAAATGTGTTTAGGTTCTGGTCAGCATCTTAAAGGGACAGGAAAAGTATTCTTTCTAACAGTTCTCCAATTCTAGGAGAATTTGTGTAACTCACTTGCATACTTGTTTTATTTTTCCTGCTAAATTGTGAATTCCTAGAAAACACTCGGGTTTGCTATTTCTCATAGTTTAGCACTGTATCTTTCCCAGTTAAATAATATTTGAAGGGATAAAGAATTGAATTATCTCTTCTGTTTTGAAGATCATTTTCCAATAAGAATGTTTCTTTTTGTGTGAAATAGATATCATTTAGCTAAGTGTATATTATTGCCCCTTGTTTGGGCCTCCTTTCTCCCATTTGTGGGTTGTTTTAGAATATAAAGACACAGGAATAATAAATTAGATTAATACTCTATCATACAGCTTTTTTCTGGTTAAATAAACTCTCAGGAAAGATTTAATTTTATTTTTATTTATATATTTACTTATTTATATATTTACTTATTTTGAGACAGGGTCTTTCTATGTAGCCTTTGGTGTCCTGGAACTCTCTAGATAGACCAGGCTGCCCTCAAACTCAGAGATCAACCTGCCTCTGCTTCCCAGGTACTGGGACTAAAGGTGTGCAGCACCACTGTGCTGGGCCCGGGGAAGATTGTCTATAAGTACTTGGTAAAAGACCAATGTAAGTAACTAGAGCTATTTACCATGAAAAATTCAGGCTTAGTTGAATCCAGAGCCTTAATCCTCTTCTTTCCTGTTTGTCTTGGTTAATTTTCTAGTGCTGCGATTAAAACACCGTGACCAAGACAACTTTTAAAAGAGAGCATTTTATGTGGGGCTCTTGATTCCAGAGGGTTAGATTCCCTAAAGGCAGGGCAG
This sequence comes from Peromyscus leucopus, assembly GCF_004664715.2. NCBI lineage: Eukaryota > Metazoa > Chordata > Mammalia > Rodentia > Cricetidae > Peromyscus > Peromyscus leucopus. The sequence continues at coordinate 114,040,112 of NC_051070.1, read as the reverse complement.
CAGAGCAGCAGCGGCGACCATGTCAACAGGAGCTGATATCTTAGCATAAGAACGAAGCAGCGAGAACAAAATGGAAAATGGCCCAAGGCTTTTTTTTTTTTTTTTTTTTTTAAATCGAAGCATGCTTTCTCCAGCAAGGCTGCACCACCTAAACTGCCCCAACAGTACCACCAACTGGGCCCAAATGTTCAAATGCCAGAGACCGCTGGAGATATATCTCATTCCAACCACCACACATACAAATAACTTCTTGGTCCTATAGAATTTCAGAAGTTCAGGGCTGGAGAGGTGGCTCACTGGGCTGGAGAGATGGTTCATGGGGCTGCAGCGATGGCAACTCTTCCAGAGGTCCTGAGTTCGATTCCTAGCAACCACAAGGTGGCTCACAACCAGCTATAGGGGGATCTGATGGCCTCTTCTGGAATAAAGGCATATATGCAGATAGAACACTCATAACCATAAAATAGTCTTTAAAAAAAAAAGAATTTCAGAAGTTACACAATCTTGCTTAATTTTGTCTGTGTATATTCCTTCCAGTTAAAACTGACATGCTTGCTAGAAAGCTGATGAGCTCCAGGGGTACATGCATATGAATGCTCTGGTCAAACGGTTGTTTAGGCACAGAGTATCTGCTTTAAAACAGTTCCTCTTTTTGTTGTTAGCTTTATGAATAGGCTGAGAATTTTTCAAACCTTTAATTCCTGGTCCCCTTTTACTTAATAACCTCTTTTAAAATTCTCTCCTTTTTACCTTTTACGTCTAGGAGGAACTAAGCCACTTGAATATGCTTAGAAAGTTCAGGCAAACATCCACTCTCGTAGTTCACAGGTTCCAACTTCCACAAAATAGAATATGGCAAATATCTTTATCCGATTATATCAAGAATCATCTTTTCTCCGTTGGATAACATGTCTTTTACTACCACAAAAACCCCACTGGAATGGCTTATTGCCCACATTCATACTAATGTTGTGTTTATGATTCCTTGTAATTTTTCTGAAAAGATGGAGGCAAGCCAGAAAGGATGGCATTTGCCATCTCACAGCACTTGGGAGATTCAGGTAGTAGGAACAGAAGTTCAAGGCCATCCTTAGCTGTATAGCAAGTTCAAGGACAGCCTGGATGATAAAAATCTATCTCAAAAACAAAACAAAAATAGTCCTTTCTGCATCTTCACCAGAACCATCACCCTTAACATCCACGTTTCTCTCATTTGCATCTCAAAAGTCCTCCACCTCCAACCCCATTACATGCCCCGTTACCCAGTTCTAAATCCACCTCACTCTTTTTGTTTTCGTTTTTGTTGGTTTTTTTCGAGACAGGGTTTCTCCGTGTAGTTTTTGTCTGTCCTGGATCTAGCTCTGTAGTAGACACAGGCTGGCCTCGAACTCACAGGGATCCACTTGCCTCTGCCTCCCGAGTGCTGGGATTAAAGGTGTGCGCCACTGCCGCCCAGCTCCTACTTCACTTAAAAAAAAAAATTTAAATGATTTTATTAGTATGGATGTTTTGCTGGCATGTATGTCTGTACATCACAGTGCTCTTGGAAACCAGAAGAGGGCATCAGATCCCTGGAACTGGGGGGAGACAGTTATGAGCTGCCATAAGGGTGCAGGAAACTAAACCCAGGTTCTCTGGAAGAGCAGCCAGTGACCTTAACCGCAGACCTATTTCTCCAGCCACAATTCCCTTTCTTCAATATTTGTTATAGCAGAACCCTACTATTAGCATCATAATCTGTATTATTCTGCAGAGAAGTTAAATAAGACAGTCTTTCCCCCATGATACCTCTCATATTGGTCCACTCAGGCTTCCAATTGATTGAACATGACTATAGGAAAGGCAATTGTAAAGGTAACCTCATCAAGAACACCCTTACAGATATATCAGAGCAATCTTCAATCAAATACCTATGTAGTTCATAACTCAGTTAACAGACACATCATGGCCTAGCAGTGTGGGCTCCCAAAAATACGGATGGGAACATTTTATTTCCTGTCTCATTTACTTTTCAATTCCTGTGAAGAGACACCATGACCAAGGCAACTTATAAAAGAGTTTATCAGGGCTCATGGTTCCGGAAGGGTCCATGATCATCATGTCGGGGAGCATGGCAGCAGGCATGCAGGCAGGCAGGCATGGAGCTGGAGCAGTAGCTGAGAGCTACATCCTGATCCATAAGCAAGAGCCACAGAGAGGGAGAGGCAGAGGGAAAGGAAGAGAGAGAGAGAGATTGAGAGAGAACTAACTGGGAATGGTGCAGGCTTTGGTAAACCTCAAAGCCCCAACCCAGTGACACACCTTCTCCAACAATGCCATACCTCCTCATCTGTTGTATGATATTTTGTTTATGTGTTCTGACAAATAAAGCTTTCCTAGAGATCAGAGAAGCAGAGCAGCCAGCCACTAGAAAGTTCTTACCTCTACAAAATCTCAGACCGAAATGAGGCTCCTGAATGGGCCACATCCTGTCTCGATCCACCTTATATTCCTGTCTCTACCTCCCTAGTGCTGGGATTAAAAGTATAAGTCTCCACTGCCTGGCTCTGTTTCTCCTTTAGACTTGTTCAATCTCATGTAGCCTATGGTGGCCTTGAACTCCAGATCTTCTGGCTTGCTCCTCCCAAGTGCTGGAATTTAAGGAGTGAGCCACCACCACCTGGCCTAGCTAGCTAGTGGCTAGCTCTGCCCTCTGATCTCCAGGCAAGCTTTATTTGTCAGATCATAAACAAAATATCATACAACATTCATCCTTCCCAAACATTTCCACCTACTGGAGTCCAAGCATTCAAATATATGAGCCTATGGGGGCCATTCTCATTCAAAACACTGCTGTGGGCCACAAGTACATGAAATAGAGATTCAGATATATATGCTAAAGCTATACCTAGAAGTTTTGCTGTAAAAAAACCAAGATGTTGATTACATAGATGTTATATAGATGAAATAGTTAGATCCAAGCAAAATTTTCTTTTATGTCAGGATATTTTTACCTATTATAGTGAATTTTTTTAATGCATGTATTATTCATTATATATTTGTTTTATAACCTACCATTTACTCAACTTAAAATGTATAGTTTGAATACATTCTGCCACAAAATAGTCACCTATGAAATTATTAGTGATTTTATCGATTGTTGGACATTTTTGTGGCTTCCATTTTTTTCATAAACACAACCATTATATATTCAGTATTTCTTAATTCTTTAATTACAAAAGCAACAAATTCTCTAAATAATTACAATGAATACACAATTTAGTAAAATAAGAAGCAAAATCTGTGTTTTATTTGATCTTTGGAATGTTGGTATTGAGATGTGGGGCATTTGCATATAACTAGGTTTAAATTATATGTCATGGATTGTGTAAGTCATGAATCTGGATCCCTTCGATGGGATAGCTACTTCTCACTCCCACTTCTGTTTGCCAACTCCCTCAGAACAAGCATGGACTGCTTGCTGTGCATTCTCCGAGCCCTCCTGGCTTCCAGACTGCTTGGGTTCTTTGGCTGCTCTTGTCGTGTTCAGGTTCAGGGGTCCTCTTGGTTCTGCTCAGACAAACAAATCTGTTAGGTTTACACATAGGTTGAGTCAAAATAACCAGGAATAAAGATCTCATCTCTCTCTGATTACTCTTTGTTTTTTCTGTTTTGCATTTCAACTGCTATTAGGTCTATTAAATTCACTTCTTGGTACTGTTTGAGACACATGAAAAGTAGTTCAAATAAGTGAGATATTGCCAGGCAGTGTGTTGGCACACGCCTTTAATCTTAGCACTCGGGAGACAGAGCCAAGCAGATCTCTGTGAGTTCGAGGCCAGCGTGGTCTACAGAGCAAGACCCAGGACAGGCACCAAAACAACACAGAGAAAACCTGTCTTCGAAAAAAAAATAATAATAAAAATAAAATAAAAGGGTGTGCACTACATTTTTAAAAAGTTATACAAAACCCATCTTTGAAAATCCACAGCCATACTCTCACTTTCATTCCAGTCACCTCTTTCTCCTCACTCTCCTGGTTAAAATCTATATTAAAATCTCTTTAAAAGCCTCTCTCTCTCTCTCTCTCTCTCTCTCTCTCTCTCTCTCTCTCTCTCTCTCTCTCTCGTGTGTGTGTGTGTGTGTGTGTGTGTGTGTGTGTGTGTGTGACCTTTAATCCATGCACTTGGGAGGATCTCTGTGCATTCAGGGCCAGCCTGGTCTACATAGTGAGATCCTGTCTCAAAACAAACACAAGGGCTAAATCGAGGGCTCAGTGGTTAAAGGACCCAAGTTCAGTTCCCAGCATCCATGACAGACAGTTTGCAACCGCCTGCAACTCCAACTCTAGAGGAACTGATACCCTCCTCTGGACCCTATGGGCGCACGCGCACACACACACACACACACACACACACACACACACACAAACACATTCATTAAAAAGAAAAATTTTAGCCAGGTGGTGGTGGTACACACCTTTAATCCCAGTTCTTGGGAGGCAGAGGCAGGCAAATCTCCGAGTTTGAGGCCAGCCTGGGCTACAGAGTGAGTTCCAGGAGAGGCAGGGCTACACAGAGAAACCCTGTCTTGGGAAGAAAAAAAGAAAGAGAGAGAGAGAGAGAGAGAGAGAGAGAGAGGGAGGGAGGGAGGGAGGGAGGAGGGAGGGAGGGAGGGAGGGAGGAAGAAAGAAAGAAAGAAAGAAAGAAAGAAAGAAAGAAAGAAAGAAAGAAAGAAAGAAAGAAAGAAAGAAAGAAAGACACGGATGGACAGACAGAGGCGGAGATGGAGGAAAGGAGGGAAGAAAGAAAGGGAAAGGAAAGAAAAAAATTTAGTATTAACTTTCATTTGTTTAGACTACTGACTATGAAAGGAATATTCTATACAAACAGAGAACAGGACATTTCCAGAGACAATCAGCATGTGAGACACCAAGTGAGGGAGAAAGACCTGAATTGACCGCAAGCAACACCATCCAGTGAGCTGGGAGCCCCGGTGGAATAAATGTGGAAGGAAGGGAAGCCAGCCAGCATGCACAAGCGCCACTCTTCCCGAGTGAGTGCATTTTCTTCTGTCCTGCCATATCCGGGGGCATCAGCCTCCCACTTCTTTAGCCTTCCGATGAAGACTCACAGCAGCAACTCTCAGGAAGCTTCCAGGCCTTCGGCCTTGGACCAGGACTGCTTCGTCGTGTTCCACAGTTGTGAGGCTCTCAGCCTCTCTGAGGCCTGACCAGCTGTCTGGTTCTCTAACTCTCTAGCTCATGGATGGCCAGGGAGGAAGTACTCACCCTATCATGTAAGCCAGTCCAATAACCCCAACAGTCTACTGTTCCTCTGGAGGACTCTCTCACAGATACCACAGGTAATCCACTCAAGGAAGATCCACCAGCCAAGGGGATCCTGTATGCTTCACACACTGCCAGACACACTGACGGTTCCCACTGAGACTTCATTTCTCCACCAGGCCATGACAGTTTTAGAAATGTCAATCAAAAACCATGGTCAAGATTTTTAAGGTGGCTCCAATAGAGCTGCTGCTGATATATTCCTTAAAAGAAAGCAACAGGGAAACACAAAGTTCAGGCTGTCATAATGGGCTCTCACCCAAATGTATCAATGTACCTTGATCTTAAACTTCCTAGCCTGCAGAACGGTGAGAAATAAATTGGCCTTTTATGATTCAAAAACTTAAAATGGTGATCTTATGCATTGTACATTGTAAAAGCTAAACTGAAATAGTGATGAATTAAATGGGTTAAAAAATAAGAGAACAGTTACATACATATGCATTTAACACACACACACACAAACACACACACACATTTACTCAGTAGATATTTGCTGAGTATCTGCCATGTGTCAGGCATGTTCCAAATAAAAACATGAAAAACAAAGCTTTCCATCACCCCCTGCACCCCTCCCCCCATGAGTGTGTGTGTGTGTGTGTGTGTGTGTGTTTATCAGCCCCAGGTCAACATTAGGGTACTTTTCAGTTTTTTTGTTTTGTTTTGTTTTTTGACAGTGTGTTTTACCTAATCCAGAGTTCAATGATTGACTAGCTTGGGTGGCCAGTGAGGATCTGTTCTGCTCTATCCCTGCCACAGTAAGGAGTCATCACTTTGGGATTCCGTGTAGGTACTGGGGATCCGAATTCAGCTCCTCAAACTTACATGGCAAGAACTTTACCAATTGAGCCATTCTAACAGCTTTTCATTATCCCTTTTAATACTTTCACAGACACCGTTTTTAGGAAGCACCTCATAGTGCATTTTATAGTTGCTTTTTCTCCAACCTTCCTTTCAAAAATCTGCACGTAAACATTTGTCTTTCAGAGAGGTGCAGTAAACTCAGCTTTCTAATGACAGCATAATGGTAGTTGGCCTCTCTATGTTTTGTTTTGTTGTTTCTATTGTTTTGATAGGGTCTCGTGTAGCCCAGGATGGCCCCAAACTTTTTAATGTAGCCAAGGATGACCTTCTTGAGTTTTTGATGCTCCTGCCTCCACCCCCCAAGTGCTAGACTCATAAACGTGAACCACTAAGTCTAGAGTGACTTTGGTGGGGTGGATGGTTTGAGTTTGGTTTTGGTGGTGTTTGTTTGTTTGTTGGTCCTGGGAATTGAACCTCATGAGTGTCAGCCAAGTGCTCTACCCTTGAACTATATGAACAGCCCTATTTCTTTTATTTGCTTGCCTCTGCACTGTAGTCATGCCTACATGGATTTAGTTAAAAAGCAAGAGAGAAATCTACTGGTTACCCAGGTGAGTCAATGTCTAGGACATTTAGTCTTCCTTCAGGCTCTTCTGGGAAAAATTAAGCTCTAAAACATGACATTGCAAATCACACCATGTCTCATGTTCTTATTCTTTACTTTTTTTTAAGCTATGAAAATTGCTTAAGTACCAGGAATTTGGCTAGGAGTGAGTGGGGAAGTCTGGAATGTTTTTAATCTTGTATTCAGTGTTTTTGGTAATATTAGAAGAGCAGCAAAGCCATGAATTCAGTCAGTTTTTTGTTTTTTTGTTTTTTTTTTTTTTTTATTTTTGGCTCAAGTGGCCTACTCTGACTTAAGTGCTTCTCACATGGGAAAAAAAACCACCACCACCAGAATGCCTACCACCTAGGGCTTCTGTTGACAGGAAACACAACCTGAGCCCGGGATTTGCCTGCCAAACCAAGCAAATGTGATCTGAAGTGGCACTCATATAAGAAGACTCCTGGCCAGAATAAGGAAGGACATAGTCCCAGGGTTCACTCTGCTGGGGTTGGCTCACACCTAAAGAGTGGTGTTGGCTTCTGTGTCTTAAAAATGACTTGACAAAATGAAGTTTACCCAAGTTGGGTGACAGGATGATGAATTGCTAGAATCCTCTGAGGAACAGGTGGAGGATTTGGGTAATTTACCCCAGAAACCAGAAGACTTGGGTGTACAGGATGACTATTCTGGAACAATCCCACAGGGCTATCATTTAGAAGAGCCGGACTCAGTGAGAAGCAAGTCTTTCCTAGCCCTTATGAACCTCCAGAAACCAGCAGCTCTGAAAGGTATTGACTTACATTTAAGAGCTGGTGCACCTGAAGGACTGGCTGACCCAGCATCAGATTCGGAAACAGGATGGGAAGCATGGAGAAAGTACCCCACTCAAGATTCTTTCAATCCCAAGGTTCTAAAGACAAGCTGCAAGGAGAAGGCAGGTGTCACCATTTCCCTCTTCCCGACCCCATGCAGGTATTCAGCACAGAACCCACGCTGGATCACAGGGCAAGAGGGCTGAGTAGGCGAAAGCATTTGCTGCCAGACTGACAACCTGGTTCCCACACGATGCAAGGAGTGAGCCATCTCCAAAAAGTTGTCCTATGACCACCATTCACAAACTATAGTAGGTGTGTGCTCCCCAAAATAAATAAATAAACATAAGCAAGTCTTAAAAAGAGGAGCCAGGGAGAGTATCAAAGTTATAAGTATGGAGAGAAAACAAACCCATACCTACTTCCGGTTTTTCCTGGTGTTTATAGAACTTTTTGTATAAAGGTTTAAGAAATAGTGGTATTAATGTATGTTTTTGTCCAAAACCCAGATGCTCGCTGTCCCTAACTTCTCATCAGACCTATGGCTGTCTTAATATGCGGTTTTCAGAATGCACCATTTGGACAAGGTGTCCTTAACAAAATATTACATAAGACAGTGTTTCCCCCAGGAGCGGTGGTGCACGCCTTTAATCCCAGCACTCTGAAGGCAGAGGCAGGATCTCTGAGTTCAAGGGCATCCTGGTCTATAGAGCTAGTTCCAGGACAGCCAGGACTCCACCGAGAAACCCTGTCTCAAACAGAAAAACAAACAAAGGTAGTATTTCAAAGAATGGTAGTTTGTGCCCACAGGTCAAAGATCCAGCACTTGTGGATCAGCTGGTCATTAGAGTGTATTAATCATTAATAGTAAAGTAGCATACAGTAAAGTGTATGTATTAGGGCCATTTGTCTCTTCTTAGTGGACAGGGAGGCAGGTTAGACGTTATCATTTTCATTTACCAGTCCAGAAACTAGTTCTTGGAGCTGCTTGCTGTCATGATAATGGATGGAACTACCAGTGGACCACAGACTTTTTTTTTTTTTAATTTCTAGCTTACTCTTCTTTCTAATACAAGACAGTACTGTTTTCTCCAGTCAGTTTAGAACCTTACTTGAATGCAGATTATGTTTTTCTTTCTGAACTAGACTGGTTCTATGTAACAGGAAGGCTGTTTTAGTCAAAGACAGCTTCTAATGTGAGTGTTGTCCCTAGTTCATGTTCTGTACTATAGAAAGTTTCCAGGTGGGGCTAGGGCTCAGCAATGAACACTTGCTGTCCTTGCAGAAGAGTAAGGACTGGTTCTCAGTACCGACTTGCAACCCTCTTTAACTCTGGGTCCAGAGGATCTGGCACCCTCCTCTGGCCTTAGTGGGCACCAAACTCCACTTCAGTACACATACGTACATAAAAACGCAAAACAGGCCGGGCGATGGGGGCGCACGCCTTTAATCCCAGCACTCTGGAGGCAGAGCCAGGCGGATCTCTGTGAGTTCGAGGCCAGCCTGGGCTACCAAGTGAGTTCCAGGAAAGGTGCAAAGCTACACAGAGAAACCCTGTCTCGAAAACAAACAAACAAACAAAAAAGCAAAACAGTCACACATATAAGATAAAAATAATAAATAAATCTTTTTAAAAGTCTTCAGCATACACTACTGCCGATGTCTGAGAACACTTGGCCATACATCCTTGATGGTAAAGTATTTTTATGTGTTTTAATGTTTTGCCTGCATTCGTATCCGTGTACCACATGCGTTCCTGGTATCGTCAGAAATGAGAAGAGGGCATCAGATCCCCTGGAACTGGAGTTACAGATAACTATGAGCCGCCATGTGGGTGCTGGGAACTGAACATGGGTCCCCTGCAAAGGCAGCAAGTGCTCCCAGCCACTCTCCGTCCTTCTGTAGTGAGATTCTTATCCATCAGAAAGACCCGGGTTTGAATCTGTTCTACCACCTTACTAGCTCTGACAGCATTATCACTTGGAGCCCCGTTTTGTTGTATGTAAAATGGAAATGATACTAGCACTGTCTTTTGAGGTTGTCTAGAGACTCAGGAATGGGAATGAGTGCAAAAGCACAAATACTAGGCTGTTTTTTAAACACACCCCGTGGGTCATCAATTATCTTCTATACACTTTCTTATTGGGCATTACTGTGTTTCCTGATAGCTTTCGATGGATCAATCCTGGTAGATACTGAATAAATCCTATTAAGTGGTATCGTGCTGTGCCAACAGTCCATAGCAACTGAACAGGGCAGGTGCCTCCTGAGTGCCCAGTCTAGTGCTGACTGGACTCTGACAAAGTAGTTTGAAACCAGGCCCTTTACTCCAGTGCTCAGAGAGCATGGTCCAAAGGTGACTTGACCAACTTGGGGTTCCAAGAAAGTCTGGAGATGTATGAGAGCTGAGTGAGTCAGACAGACCAATAAAGACAGGAGTTGCCTTGGTAGAACAGGTCCAGCCGAGTGAAAGTACACATCTCTTTATCAGCAAACTGCAGGAGTGAACTCATGCTTGCATTAGAGTTCTCATACTTTTGGGACTAGTCACATAGCCTCTCAGAACTTCAGTTTCCTTATCGGTGAAGAGACATAAATTAGCCAGATGTGGTGCCCCATGCCACTAAACCCAGCACGTTGGGAGACTGAAGTAGAAGTACCACAAGGTAGAAGCCAGCTGGGAGTACATAGGTCATAGCTAATAATAATAATAATAATAATAATAATAATAATAATAATAATACCTACCCAACATTAACAAACAAGATAGAAATATAATGTTTGCCTACTCGCGATGATATGCTCAATAGCTTAATACTTGTATTTGAACTTGGCTCATCAACTGGCACAGAGTAAGAGTTTAATAGACACTGGTTACTGTTGCCATTATGTTTTAGTAATACTTTGATAACGAACGGTGGCATTCCAAGAACAATTCATTGCTTCGTTGTTGTGGAGGCGAGAAGACGACTCCTGAGCCACTGTTTCATCTGAAAGAGGTGCAATACCGGGAGGCCATACAGCCTCCCAGTGGGAGGAGGAGCCGTGGGTGCAGGGAAAGGCAGCGAGCTGCGCTCCCAGGGTCACGTGGCCCGCGGCCTCGCCCCTATCCGGCGGCTCCGGAGCGTCCGTCCGCCGCAGCCCTTGGTGCGCGTGCGCGGCGGCCCTGCGCGCTCTGCGGCGCGGTCCGCGGTGGAGACGGCCGGCGCTGAGAGGGGGTGGCGGATGGCTCTGCGGGGCCCGGAGGTCTTCGGACCCGGTTCCCGCGGGTCGTTGGACGAGGCCGGGGCCGAGGGGCGCGAGGCGGCTGCCCTTGCGGCGGCGGCGGGAGTCGCGCTGGAGGACGATGAGGAGGACGATGGCCGCCGGGGCCTGCTGCGCTGGGACGGCTTCTCGGCCTGGCTACACTGCGTGTGTGTGGTGGGCTTCGACCTGGAGCTGGGCCAGGCGGTGGAGGTGAGGCCGGGCCGCACCCTGTCTCCACCCTTCGCCCGCGAGCCGGGCGGCCGGGTCCTGGCAGCCGCGCATCCGGGCGTGGCTCGCAGCCCCTGCACGGCTCAGCTGGGCGGCGCTCGTCCGGCCCTTCCGTGGGAGGATCGTGGGCTGCGGCTAGGGGTGAAAAGTTCTTTGCAGGCCCCTCCTAAATACTTGTTGATGTTCCTCTTTAAAAAAAAAAAAAAAAGACCAAAAACACAGCCATAACTGAAGGATTTGTGGCACCCAGAAAAGGCTGCAGCAGACAGGATGTGTGCTTGGGACTTTCAAGAAAGGAACAATACCCCCCGACATATGGTGAATTAGAGTAGCCAAACGTGCACGTCCAAGCGTGTGGGCGCACAGATTGTATTGTCAGTTGTTCTCACTCATAGATCATTCCACTAAGACCAAGCCAAAATGCTTCTCTCAGCATGCATGTGAAAACCTTTTCCTCTCTTTGTTTCCCCTTTTCTGGTTTGGTGTGTCGTCGGGCCCCCATTCCCTCCAGTTCCCTCTCTCCCATTACAAATGGAATCCAGGGACTCCCAATACTAGGCAAGCTCCCCACCCGAGAGCTGTATCCCCATCCCCTGTAACAGTTGGCCTGAAACCTAATGTCATAGGGAAAATCGCTGGCTTGTAAATCTGTCAGTTTCCCATTTTTGTAACATTTACCTAAAGGCCTTCGAATCTCACTCACTTTTATCACTGTTTAGCATCCTTTTTTTTTTCTTTTGTAGAATAAGAGATTTGTCTTATTTATCCAAGAGAAGCATTATTAGAAAGACGTACATTCTAAAGTTTTTGGTATGTTGTTGTTACCCTTTTGGTGTCAGTGAAAAATTCTAATCTCATTCTAACTTTGGTTGCCTCAGTTGGCCAGGGGAGTTGTTCCAAGGGAGGAACTACTGCTTCTGTGTTCCACCCATCTCTTCGTCTTTTGTGCCGTTACACAGTTCATTAAATTCTGAGTTTTTACTAAGATCTAGGCATTATGCAAGATAGTGGACATACAAATAAAAGGATGCTAGAACCGGCATTTGTAGATTGAGACAAAAGGTGGAGATCCAAGAATTAATCTCAGTAGTCCATAGGATCAAATTTATTGCCCGACACAAGTATTCAGTAAATATTTGTTGAAAATAGATCGAGTTAGTACATAGAGAAATTCTTTATTTGATTTGAGGCAGGAATAACAATCTCCAAAGACTGAAGACATTTATTTTTTAAGATTTGTTTATTTAATGTGTATGAATGTTTTGCCTCCATGTCTGTAAGTCAGAACATTTGTGTCTTAAGCCAGTGGAGTCAGATTCCCAAGATGTGTAGTTACAGACCGTTCTGGCTACGTGGGTGCTGGGAACTGAACTCAGATCCTCTGGAGAGCAGCCAGTGCTCTTAACAGCTGAGCCATCTCTCCAGCCCCTGAAGACAATTATTTTATGCTAATTACTTAATGATAAACTGAAATTATATGTGTAGCAAAATAAAACTTAACTAGAGAGCAGAGGCTGTTGTATTTGGTTACATTAAAAATTATTTTTATGTATGGGTATTGTGCTTATGTGTGTGTCTCTACACCACATCATGCCTGGTTGACCCGGAGGTTAGAAGAGGGCATCGGGTCCTCTGAATGGGAGTTACAGATAGTTGTGAGCTGCTGCTGAACCCGGTCCTTTGGAAGAGCAGCCAGTGAGTGCTCTTACCCACTGAGTCTTCTCTCCAGCCCCATTGATTGCTTTTGTGATCTCGTCATTTGGAACATTGCTTTTCACATGAGTATTTTTTTTTTTAAATAAGTGGAATATTTTAATATAGTTGGGATGCTGAAAAAATCTGAATCACTAAAGGGTGCACACTGAGTTTTATTTACCATTGAACAGTTTTCTTTATAAAGTAGTTTTTAGCTTTTTTTTTCTTCCTCAACCTTCAAAAAAAAATAAAAGAATCAACAGTATGAACTCCCTTAGAAAAGGAATAAGCCAAAATTATGTTTATAGTTAAGTAGACTATTTGAGTGAATCCATGAATCTTCTGTTTGAATTTGTGTGCAGATTAAGGATCACTGCTTTTAGAAAGTAAGGGTTAGAATTGGGAAGATTCCTTCGTAAAAGATCCAAAGAAAGATGAACGTGATAAGATGCAAAATGATTTTTGTTTTGTTTGAGACTGGATCTCACTCTAACCCTGGAATACTTGTACCCCAGGCTGGCCTTGAACTCACAGCAGTCTTCCTGTCTCAGTTTATGCCCTTTGCCCCTTAACCTCCCTGCCCCTCCATCTCCCAGTGCTGGGATTAGCAGGCACATGCTACCATGTTTGAGACAAAGCAATTTTGTTTTGCTTGTCTGAAAAAAAAAAAAAAAAACCTTTATTTATTTGTGTGTGTGTGTGTGTGCGCGCGCGTGCGCGCGCGCGCGCGCATGGATGATAGAGCACAGGCAGGAACAAGAGTCGCTTCTCTCCTTTCACCATGTGGGGCCTGGGGGTCAAACGCAGGTCTTCACGCTTGGCAGCCCCAACTTCCTTTTCCCTAAACAGCTGAGCCATCTCACTTGTCCTTGTTCTTAGACAGGGTCTCCCTGTGCAGACCATGCTGGCTTCAAACTCAGAGATCTGTGTACTGCTGCCTCCTGAGTACACCATGCCCAGCCTTTTGTTTTGTTTTGTTTTATTTTTTAACTGGGGGAGAAATACAGAGTATTTTGCCTTACTCTTACTTTTTAAAATGAACACAAGGCAGTAACTAATATAAGAAAATAATTGAACTATTTCGCTTTTTTCAAAGCTGCACGTATATTAGACATGGACAGGAGGAGTAGTTAGGATGACTTGTGTTGGAAGTGACTTCAAAGTGCTCCAGCCCTCTATCTGTAAACTACAACTAGAGAGGCTCAAAAGACAGATTAAAGATCAGACAGATTAGAGCAGTAAGATCCTGGAGCCCACCTTTATTATTGGTCTCAGATTCAGGATCGAAAGACCAGTGGCTCTTCTACTATGCCAGAAAGGCTATATTTGTTTCTTAAAAATTCAGAATCAACACTTAGTCGTGTGACAAAAGATGAGATCAGATGCATGTATAACTCCAATCAGAATTCGATCCAAATGAATAATCTATCTACACAGAACAGTTGAAGGGACATGCAGGGACATCAACCTTTTTACAAAACAAAACAAAATGCAGAATTTGAGCCACTTTAAATCACTTCGAAAAGACAGCATGGAGGAACCTAGTCTATGCAGGTTGTGGTGCTGCAGACCTGTAGGCAGACCTGAGGCAGAAGGGTGGCCATAGCCAGCCTGACCTACAGGTGAGTTCCAGGCTGGTCAAGGCTACACAGGGAGAACATTGCCCCCTCCCCCAGCCCCACAGTGAGCAACAACAACAAAACAGCACGTGAGTTTGAGCCACACATTGCTGTTTATGGGAGGACAGTAGTACATACACTGTTGCTCTGTGGGGTAGATTGGTATTGGAAAACCTTCAGAGTGATGTGTGAGAATTAACCATGTGTTTTGGGTAGCATTGATTTTTTTTTTTTAAATCTTTTTTTTTTTTTAAGTAGGGAAACAAATGTAACCAGCTTATCCCAAATCATAAAAGTTTAATAAGTGAGGATTTTGATTCCTTCTGACTCTAAAAGTTAGATTTTCTCTAATATGCAAGCTATCCTGAGTGAAAAATGAAGCTACTCATAGAAATATACCTGGCAGACCTGTGAAATGCCAGTAATAACTTAAAATGAGATTCCTAATTTATTCACAATGATAATTTGCCTTCCCCAAAGTATCTCCCTTTATACAATAATATTAAATAAAACATGCTGAGCACTTCTAACCTGGAAATCTGAAATCTAAATGCTTTGAAATTTTAAAACTTAAAAAAATAAAGTAGAATGAATTGTAACTCTTTAGAGCTTTAGATTTCTCATTTAATCAATTCATAAGAGTCCCATTAAGTACTATAGGCTCAATTTTGAGGACAGTGTTATTAAAGTTTTGTTGGTACCTATTATAACAGGAACATTGAGGCTGTTTGGAGAGGCCATAATAGTTGGCTTGTCTATTTCCTATCATGTGCAGAAAATTCTGTATTAGTACGTTTTCTGTAATGATAACAAAATACTGGATACTGGGTGATATAAAAAGGAAAGAAGATTATTTAGTCTCAGCCTTAGACATCCAGTAGCATGGCCGTAACATCCGCTAGCGAGGGTCTCATGGCTCCATTACATTAGGGGGTGGCATTACGGTAAGAACATAAAAAAGGAGAATCACATGGTGAGAAAGAAAGCAGGAGACCATGGGGGCAGGAAGAGTCCTGGTTACTTCTTAAAATTTAAAAATAAATTTTTAGCAGCCCTGTCATAGGAACCAATCTTGAGACCATCGTCATTCCCTTCTAGACCACTGCCTCAGCATCACACAGGGACCAAACTTCCTGCACAGGAACGTTATATGGGTACATACAAACCATATGCACACAGCAGATACTGTCAAGTACCTTTTTCATTTTGATTTTTATTATGTGTATGTGTAGGTATATGCACAAGAATGCAGGTGCCCTCAGAGGGTAGAGGCATCAGATCCTCCTAGAACTAGGGTTACACATGATTGTGAGACACCTGACATGGATTCTGGAAACCAATCTTGGGTCCCCTGGAAGAGCAGCAAGTTCAATTAACCACTGAGTTATCACTTTATCCCTGTTTAGGTATCTTATTTAAAGAGATGGATATTCTCGTACCAAGCATAGTGGTGTGTGTCTGTTGTCCCAGCACTGAGGTGAAGGCAGGAGGATTAGGAGTTGAGGATTACCCTCAGCTACCTACTGGGTTTGAAGTCTGCTTGGGCTCCATAACCCTTTATCCAAACCTGTGAGCAACCCCTCATCCCCTGCAAGCAGTTGAGTTCTTGCTGTGTTGCTGAGGTTGATGTCACAAACCTGAGCTCAGGTGATCCTCTTGTTTCTGTCCCCTGAATACCAGGACCACAGACACAGGCTCCCGTGCCCTGTTGTCTGTGAGGTGTCTGT
Source organism: Peromyscus leucopus (assembly GCF_004664715.2). Taxonomy (NCBI): domain Eukaryota; kingdom Metazoa; phylum Chordata; class Mammalia; order Rodentia; family Cricetidae; genus Peromyscus; species Peromyscus leucopus. The sequence goes on along the minus strand of NC_051070.1, from coordinate 114,024,048 downwards.
CTGTGAGGTGGTGGTGGGGTAATTATTATTTAACTCTTCATTATTATGTAATAAAAGAGTTGAATAAGAGCATGCAGTTGAGTTTTCTAGAGACTAAGTGAAAACTTTCCAATGGAAGATATTTATTTTGAATCTTAAAACTTAGAAAATTAAAATTTTTACCTCACATAATAAAAATGATGTGTATATTCATTTAAGAAAAACTGTAGAAAAGAGGAAAAGAAAAAAATCACTTGGATAAAAATATGCAAAGTCAAAATAGTTAAACAGTTCTTAAACATGGCCAAAGGAAGTCTCAGGCAAATCCAAGCATATTTCAGATTAGTGAATAGATTTTATACTGATATGTTATGATCATCAGTTAAATAGAAGGGTGTGATACAGTGTAATTCAGCTTAAAGATATGAATAGCTAGGTGAGGATGGTGGTGTGCCCCTTTAGTCCTCATCTCCCACAGAGGCAGGTGATCTCAGTGAGTTCAAGGCTAGCCCAGTCTGCTGACACAGCACAGTGAGTTTCCAGCCAGCCAGGGCTACACATGAGACTCTATCTCAAAACAAACAAAAAATACCTGATTTTTTTTCTTTGAAAGGAAAATGTTTGATGATGATTATTCTAGAAGACAGAGAATCTTGAGGTCACTGGGAGAAAGACTATAATTTCCACGTTATGATTTTAAGGTGAATTATTAGCTGTGCCCAGGCACAGACTGTTAGGGGTTGTGCTTGTTTTAGCTCAGATATTTGCATATTGTAAAATCTACCCATTTAAAATCACAGTTCAGTGGTTTTAGTGTTTTCCTAAATCATACAGCTAGCACCACTAATGCAGTTGTAGAACATTGTCATCACTTCTAAAAGAAAACCAACACCTTTTTTCCAGCCTTTGGCAACCACAAATCTATGTGTGACTATGGATTTGCTTCTTGCATATATTTTACATAAATGAAATCACACACATGGCCTTTTCTGTTTTCACTTTGCATGTTTTCAGGTTTCATCTGTCAGGTGTGTTCAGCCTTTTGATAATGCAGTGTAGCCTTGTTATCTACAAAGGTCATACTTGAGAACTGTGAGACCAAGTTACAAAAAAAAGTATCTCTAAATGTTTTAAGTAGTTTATCATTTGGTGGCGTGCTGTGTTCATTGCTTTTCCTGGGGTGAGAAAAGCTGCTTAAGGTTGGACATGTCAGCATTTCTTTTATTGCTGAAGAGTAGACTATGTGCTTGGCTATACCACATTTTGTTTATCTATTCATCATTTGATAGAAATTATTTCTATGTTGTGACTATTGTGAATGCTGCACAGAATACTCCTGTACTAGTTTTCATGTGAACATATTTTTTCCCTGCTCTTGGTTATGTTCATAGAGGTGAACTTGGTTGGCTATATATGGTATTATGTCTTTGTTAGGGTTTCTATTGCTGTGATGAGACATCCTGACCACAGCAACTCTTATAAAGGAAAAACAATTAATTGGGGTGGCTTACATTTTCAGAGGTTCAGTCCATTATCATCATGGTACGACGTGCTGGTGTGCAGGTAGACATGGTGCTGGAGAAGTAGCCAAGTGTCCTACATTTTGACTTGCAGGTCTGTCTCACTGGACATGGCTTGAGTGTATATGAGACTCAAAGCCTGCCTCCACAGTGATACACTTCCTCCATCAAGGCCACACCTCCTTATAGTGCCATGCCCTTTGAGGACCACTTTCTTTCAAACCACCACAGTATGTGGTACAGCTTAAAAAACAAAGACCAAAACCTACCAAAATGTTTCTACCAGCAACATAAACTGGTTTCAGTTTTTCCTGATCCTGTTCGCTCTTATCATCCGTTCTTTTGAATATCCAAATGGGTAGGAGTGGTCTTTTATTTTGTTTTTATTTGCATTTTCCTAACAATGATGTTGAGTATCTTCAGGTGCTTATTAGTTATTGATTTTTTTATTGTTGTTTGTTTGATGCTACTAGGGATTCAATCTAGAATGTTTCACATGATAACATGATAGGCAAGACTATACCACTTACTTAGTTACAGCTGCAGCCCTGTTTTTAATTTACATGTGTGTACATATGATACCACCAGTAACTCATATTCTTAATTATCTCTCTTCTGAGACCACAGTCTTCAGGTGGGTAGGGTCATAGCAAATACACCTCCTTCTGTAGAGGTAGTTCATTTAAAACCACTTTTTGGCTAGGGATGTAATATACATCTCTCTCTCTTTCTCTCTCTCTCTCTCTCACACACACACACACATTCTGTGTAAAGACAGTAGTAAATAAAATGAGGGAGTTCATATATATATATGTTTATATGGATATATCTGAATATTTTTTCTGAGAAATGTTTTTGTTGTCACACTTAGTCCTTATTTCTGTCTTGTCATGTAATTACACTCCTTTAGTTGTAACTCAGAAGACTCTAATTAACCCATGATGTTCTCCTGTACTTTAATTTTTAAAACACTTTTATTTGTGTGTGTGTGTGTGTGTGTGTGTGTGTGTGTGTGTGTACACTAAATAAACATTGAAAGGATAGTCCCATAAAACTGATTGTAGAGTTGTTGAAGATAAGTTGTTATAGGCCACTAAATTTGCCAACATGATTGGGCCCAGCAAACTCTAGATTAATTTAGCTATAATCAGATTATTTTGTTTTCTGAGAGTCTCACTGTGTTGTCCAGGTTGGCTTGGAATCTATATATAGTCCAGGATGACCTTAAAATCTTCCTTCCTGGGCTTTTCAAGCACTGAGATTCCAGGCATATACCAATTCCCCCAGCTTGTATTGAGATTTACCTAAACCATGACTTAAATAGAACATAGTAGTAATGGTTTTTAGGTGTTATTTCTGCTTTAAAAATTGCAAGTGAAATAATTTGAACATGAAGAAAGGGAGACTTGAGTAGATATAAAAATTATATATTAAATACTACTGGTTTAATAGAACTGATTTGAGAGTGTATCCTCTGGTGGAGCAAAGCTGTTGTTTTGTTTTGTTTTTTAAGTGTCTACTCTGGCTAGAAATGTCTAAGTTTAAAGACAGTAGTAAATAAGAACTTTTGTGAGACTGAGTTGTGCTGTAGCCCAGCCTGCCCTGAAACTTACTATGCAGCCCAGGCTAGTCTCAAACCCTGCTTTAGCTTCATGCATGTTGAGATTATAAGCTTGTGCCACCACACCGTGCTAGAACCTGCTTTTTAGTCACTCATGGAAGTGGTTGATCTGCAGGATGAATGCTCTAGAGTCTTCTGTTGACTGTTGCTGGTTCTGGCGTGGACTTGTATAGCCATTGCAGTACTAAACTAGGAAAATACTTCATGGGTATTTAAGGGAGTGAGGGGTATGTGATTAGGATAGGCTTTATGGTAGAGACTTTTTAAATTTCAGGTATTTTTTTCCTTGTCATTTTTCTCTTAAGTATTTGATATATAGTACTTATGGAATCAACTGAAAAGTATTTCTTGAACAGGTATGAGTTGAAATGTGGATTATGTTTTCTTTCCATTTAAATTTCAAACAGAAAGAATGAGTTTAGATTTCACCAGTCTTAGAGATGATTTTGATAGAATTTTTAGGCTAATATATGTTTTACTTTCTTTCTTATTTTGTTACTAAAATATTTATTTCTGTTTGAGACAGTCTGACCATGTTTTCTGGGCTGTCCTGGAACTAGCAGGCTCAAGGTATCCTCTTTACCCAGCTTCACAAGGAGCTGTGACTATAGATGACATCCCAGCATCAGCTGTGATTTCTTAAGAACTTTTTGGCGACATCCTGCTAGAATTTTGGAAGTACCCATTGTATGCTAACACAGTTTAACCTTTTTCTTCCAGGTAATTTATCCTCAACATTCCAAACTTACTGATAAAGAAGTAAGTGAATATGTTTCCCTGTAGAGTCTACTGTTATATTTTGCTTGCTTTTATTGGAGTGTGTATATGCCAGCATTGATAGCTCTTTTCTTTTTCAGAAAACCAATATTTGCTATTTGTCCTTTCCAGACTCAAATTCAGGTGACTATTTATCATATAATGTTTCTCTTGAATCTTGTACTAATATGGGTATAGTCTTCATATATGACAAGTAGCCAATATGGCACATTGGAATGCACACTCAGTTTTAGCTCAACACATCAATGATTTTGAGTTTTTGTTTAATGATACATTGTTGATTTCACTTTTTTCAGCTCTTAAAGTAACTGTTAAAGCATGATGAGATAAAACATGAAGAGCAATAAATTCTAAAATAAAGATAGGATAGTATATTTGGTAACTTAAAGTGTATAGTTTATTTTCAGTTCAGAACTTAGGAATTTGCCTGGAACTGTGCAAAGGCAGTAAAAAAAATTTTTTTTTAATGTTGTGTAGCTGAACATGGGTTTGTGCACATGAGTGCAGTGCTCTCAGAGGCCAAAAGAGGTCAGCAGATCCCCTGGAGCTGGAGTTAGAGGCAGTTATGAGCCAGTCTGGTCCTCTGAAAGAGCAGTAAGCACTCTTAACCACTGAGCCATATCTCTAGCTCCAGATATTCTAAAAATTCACAAACCAGCAAGAATATAGTTATGAAATTGCTCTCATCAATTATTTGCAGTTGTTTATATGAGTTGCTGCTTCATGTAAAGCTCTTGAAATAGTGCTTAGTTTATAGAACCATTAAGCTTGCTTTCTCTGGTTCCTATGAGCTGTGCTTGTGTGGTCCTGATCATTGACATCTCTCAGGCTACCTCTGTGTTTTACTTTTAAAACAGCTTCATAAACTTAAAGTAGCCAGAACATTCAGTTCCTCAGGCCACACACAAAACCCTTAAGGCAGAGTTACTCCAGTTTGCTTTTTCTTTTGTGTTATTTCTAATGTCCTGACAGTTCAGGCCAATTAATTTGATTTGGGAGATTTGAAAGATTACTATTAATTTTCTTTATGCATAAATGGTTGCAGTTTTGTTTTTTCTCCGATATATGTGGAGCTCTGCCTTGGTCAGAGACGTGAAAGAAAACCAGTTTCTTAGTAAAATGGATACTGCTGTGGGTCAAGTCTAGTAGGTCTTTTGTCCTGATCTGAACTGATTAGAACTGGTTTTCGTCCATAATGATACTGTGACAGAGAAGTTGTCTGACTCTATCCTTATTTCATTTAACATTTTTCTTATGAAGTCTACATATACAGTGCTGAATGTAGTGAGTGTTGGTTTGGATTTCTAGCATTCAAAGTGAGCTAAAATTTGTGGCTTGCAGGATGAATTGACTTTGTGTGATTGGAATCCCAGTTGACTGTGTAATATCCCATCAATCTATAACTGGCTGTCATAGGTCTCTTCTCTCTCTCTCTCTCTCTCTCTCTCTCTCTCTCTCTGTGTGTGTGTGTGTGTGTGTGTGTGAGAGAGAGAGAGAGAGAGAGAGAGAGAGAGAGAGAGTGAGTGAGAGAGAGAGAGAGAGAGAGAGAGAGAGAGAGAGAGAGAGAGAGAGAGAGAGATGTGTGTAGTTGCACATACCATGGTGGGCATGGTCAGAGGGCAACTTCATAGAATTCATTCTCTCCTACCATTTTAAGTGGGTTCCACAGGTCAGTCTCAGGTTTCTCGGCTTGTGCAGCAAGTGCCTTTACTCTCTGAGCCATTTTACTGGCCCAAGATTGTTACCTCCTGCTGGAGATGGCATGTACTTGAATCATCATAAACAAACTTTGCTAAATAATCTTTAACTCCTATAGTTTTTCATATATATGTTTACCTTCCCACAGTTTATTACTTCTAAAAGGCCAACCTTTTTAATGAATCTGGAATTTCATCTCTGCTAAAATTGTATGTAAGCTCCCAGATCTAACTTCCTTTGGGGTGTCGACTTTTTCTGTATGGTTTTCATAAACATGTGAAAGTAAGTCTATTCTATCCTCCCCCTCACACACCAGTTTTTCGAGACAGAGTCTCTGTGTAGCCTTGGCTGTCCTGGAATTCTCTTTGTAGACCAGGCTGACCTCAAACAGAGGTTCACCTGCCTTGGCCTCTCCTAAGTGCTAGGATTAAAGGCTTATCAACATGTGCAACTAAATATTTTCTATTGTTAATATTTTATTGTTCAATTTAATGTACAGATCCTAGCCACTGAACCCCAGAAACTAGAGGAAAAACTTCCTTTCTCCTCCAAACATCAAGGCTAAAAAAAGTTAATTTCATGGTATTTTGACAGCCTTTAAAATTTTATTTTATTTATTTGTAGTACTGGAAATTGAACCTAGTACCTTGTGCATGCCAGGCAAGAACTCTACCACTGAGCTACTTGATAGCCTTATTTTTTATTTATTTATTTATTTATTTTTGTGTGTGTGGGAGGAACAGGTTTTCACTATATAGCTCTGGCTGCCATGGAACTCTCTATGTAGACCAAGCTGGCCTGAACTCACAGAGATCCACCTGTCTCTGCCTCCTCAGTGATGGGACTAAAGATGTTTGCCACTATATCTGACACTTGATAGCCTTTTTGATAACTTATTTAATAGTATCTGTATGGATCATTTTTTTCTTTTTGTAAGTTTAAACTAAAGTGTAAATCTATGTAAATAAAATTCTAGTAGTTTAGGCATATGAATGACCTACAGATTTTTTAAATGTCTTTTTAATAAGCTGCCCATCAAATGAATTATGGTTTATTTTACTCAAAGCATGGTAGGAACATGTAAGTGAAATTGGGAAAATGATACTGAAAACAGCATCTTGATAGCCTAACGAGCATGCTCTAGAGAGCATCTCAGATCCTAGAGCCCATGGTGGTTATCCGAATCACTGTTTTTCCTCTGTGTCTTGCAAATGGAAGTTATAATTACTGTGCCAACTTTGAGGTTGATTTAAAATTTCCAAAATAGTTTTTATTGCTGTGGAAGGAAGTCTTGGCACAGCAGAGCAGATTTTAGGAAAGAGTCATAAATCAAGATTTCCTTTCCATGATATACCACCCCCCCGCCCCACCCCACTCCGCTCCAAAAAAAAAAAAAGTAGAATAGCATTTTAGACTGTATGAAAACTACACAGGAAAAAAAAATGCTTTTTACAATTCATAGTGAATTAGTTTGCCAGTCCTACAACATTCCCTTCATGTACACTTTACATCTTCATGATTTTATAAAACAAACAACAAAAAGACTTGTTCTTGCCTTTGGAGTGCATTTTATCTGAGTAGGAGTTTAAAGTGTGCTTGCCCTCAGCTACACATGCCAGACTTTCCTCATTGTTTACCAGTATCACCATCCGAATGCAGCCATGTTGAATACTCAAGGACAGCAATCGCCATATGCATGTCAAAGGAAAAACAGTCTCAGAGAGAATTTTAAGTAGTGATGAATTGAAGGACGACAGTCCTCATTGTGGGTAGACTTGGCTTGCAGACAGTATTTGTGTTTAGCAGCAAGGACACTGTAATATACGGCTTATATTATCTGTGTTGAAGGGCCTTTTTTTAAAAATGTCTTTTGTAAAATGCAAGCTAAACAAAATGTCAGAAAAGGGAAATTTAAAAATATCAGTAAAACAAAATATAACTATAAATTTGCCACACTAGTATCAGACTGCTAGAAAAGCTTTTAAGTGTATTCAACTTACATATTTATTTGGTCATGTGTCAGTAGCAGGTTATGGACTGGTGTTAGTGTAGAGGCTACACTAATACACTTCTACACTTTTGTACTTATACACTTCTACACTTCTATGCTTTTTAAATTTTATTTATTTTTTATTTTATGTGCATTGGTGTTTGCCTGCATGTATTTTTATATGAAGGTGTCAGATCTCTTAGAACTGGAGTTATAGACATTTGTGAGCTACCATGTGGGTGCTGAGAATAGAACTTAGATTCTCTTACCTAATCTGGCTTTTGAAAAGATTGAACAACTGTGACATTTATGTTTCCTATTTAGAATGTCATATAAGAAAAATAAAAAAGTAGTTACATATGTAATGGTAAAAATATTGAGCATTATTATATTCTAACATATTGGGAAAAATCTAAGTGATTACTACTGTGCTCTGTGCGTATGTGTGCACATATACACGTTGGTGCACATGTGCCACTGTGCTGGCATGCATTGGTGGAGGCCAGAGGACAGTTGTCAGGGCTCAGTTCTCGACTTCATCTGTGGGTTCTGGGGACTGACCGCTGTGTTCATCAGGCTTGAGGATAAAGGCTTTCACCTGCCGAGTCATTGCACTGGGTTAGCCATTTCACCTGCTGGCGTGGGTGTTAATGAGCTAAATTTTAGAGTTTAATGGTTTTTTAAAGTAATTATTGCCTGACAAGTTTAATTAAAATTTGCATTTTAAGAGGCTTGCTAAAATGATTAAAGTTGAAAATTAATTGTTAATCACATGATTAAGATAATAAGTTGATTACTTGGACTCTTACTGAATCTTGCATATTACGCATTTTTAAAGGAGCTTCCCATTATGAAATGTAAAACATACAGGACCAATTAATATAACTTCGCTAGAACCTCCTCAAACCTCTTGTGACTCCTCGGCTCCTTCCTCCACATGTAGCCACTGATTGTTAGAATAAAGGCTTCATATTTTCCTTCTTATTTTTTCATCACTGGGTCATGTATCCCAAAACACTACAGCTTTGTCTACTTTTAAGAGTTTCTGTATTTGGAAACGGGGGCTGTGGTTTAGTGGGATGCAGTGTTTATCTAGCATGCGAGAGTCCCTGTGTTCACTGCCCTGTACTACATAGAATTGGCATGATGGCCTAACTGTAACCACGGCACTAGGGAGCTGGGGGCAGGAGGACCAGGACTTCAAGGGTGCTGCATAGCAAGGTGAGGTCAGCCTGAGCTACATGAGACCCTAGCTCAGAAAGATTTTTAAAAACTTTTGTATACATGGATATGGTGGCACATGCTTTTAATCCCAGCACTTGGGAGGTCAAGGCAGGCAGATTGCTGAGTTCAAAACTAGCCTTTTCTACACAGAGTTCAGGACATCCACATAGTGAGACCTTGTCTCAAAATCGAAAAGGAAAGAGTGCAGAAATACTTAGGAATTAAGATGTCCTAGCAAGGTGTCCTTGAGCAAGTCTTTATTTTGTTTGTGTTTTTGAGACATGGTCTTATTCTGTAGCTCTTGATGGTCTAGAGGTCACTCTGTAGACCAGCCTCAGCTTCCAGAGACCCACCTGCCTCTGCCTCCCAAGTACCAGGATTAAAGGTGTGCACTGCTACTCCTGGCTAAATCTTAGAAATTTTTTTTTTTTTTTGGTTTTTCGAGACAGGGTTTCTCTGTGTAGCTTTGCGCCTTTCCTGGAACTCACTTGGTAGCCCAGGCTAGCCTTGAACTCACAGAGATCCACCTGGCTCTGCCTCCTGAGTGCTGGGATTAAAGGTGTGCGCCACCAACGCCCGGCCTAAATCTTAGAAATTTTAAGCTGTCTTTTCTTCTTCTCTTAAACATGAAGAACTGTGTTTACATTATTTGTGAAGTCCTTTCACTCTAATATTGATTAGACTGGATAAATGTCACCCAAAGCCATCCTGACTGGCTCTCCCCTTTGTTTTCATTAGGTTGTCTTGGAGACACCCAGTTTTGTTTTAGATTCCGGCAGTCTTCTGGGAGAAGGGTGTCCCTGCACTGTCTCCTCGATCAATTTGACAAAGATTTACCAGTTTACTTAAAGGTTGGAAAAATTTCCATGTGAGAGGAAACGATATAACTTGTTGCTGTAGTAGAGCTAGTATATTCAGTCACCTTTGACAACATTTCATTATTGTTTGCTTTTGGGGGGGCTACTCTATTATCTGTCTGGGTTTCTCAAAGAGAGACTAAATGATAAGGATTCAGTATGTGAGTGGAATTACTGTGAAGTTACTATTCTGGAAATGATGCCATTGTCAGTTATAAAAATCGACTAGCAGGGTGAGGAGCTTTGCTTGTTGGGATCTATTGAGATGTGCAGGTGGCATGACATTATACAGTAAATACCGTCATGCTTGCGGAGTCTTCCCTGTGCCAGTGCCTCAGACTTTATTATAACTATAGGTATTTACTGCAAAATTGAAGAGACAATGTAGCATTGGGGAAAATACTGAAATTGATGGTTTTCTGATTATAGTTTGCTAGTTTAGATGTGAATAAAGAACATAAGCTAACGGGTTCCTAGAGAAAATCCTGTCTCTAGTTCTTAGGCTACAGTTTTAATCTTTGGGCAAGTTGACAGGTTCTTCATTCTCCTGAGTTTTGTTTGTTGATAGGGATGTATGACTAGCTTTTGTGTGTTGCTCACATACTGACTTGGGTTATTAAGGAAGTCCAGTGGTACTGTTAAAGGATATCTATATATACGTATATACATACGTACATACACACATACAGTTTTTATTTCTTCTTTCATAGAAAGATCCTGCATATTTTTATGGATATGTGTATTTTCGACAAGTTCGAGATAAAACTCTTAAAAGAGGCTACTTTCAGAAGGTAATTTTTATATGAACTATTAATATTTTTTATGTTGTGATTAGAAAAGTGAAGACTGGACTTGATGGTATCTGCCCATGGTCTGAACACTTGGGAGGTGGAGATAGAAGAAGCAGGAATTTGAGGCCAACCTGGGCTACATGAGACCTTGCCTCAATTCCCCACACCCTAAAGTAGGAATATTTAGACTTAATAATGTCTAAGGTTTTTATGTTTTACCTGTGCTTTTTTAATTATAGGCACCTGCCTCATCTTATTTATTTATTTTTTTAGACAGAGTCTGATATATATGTATATATACACACATACTCTGTATGTATACACTGGTTGTTCTATTAGACCTTGCTATTAGACCTGATTGGCCTCATTGTACTCATAGAAATCCACCTGCCTCTGCCTCCTGGGTGCTGAGATTAAAGGGGTGTGCCACTATGTTTTTTTAGTTTTTTTTTTTTTTTTTAATTTACTTAGTGTGTATACAGTATTCTGACTGCATGCCAGAAGAGGGCACCAGATCTCATTATAGATGGCTGTGAGTCACCATGTGGTTGCTAGGAATTGAACTCAGGACCTCTGGAAGAACAGCCAGTGCTCTTAACCTCTGAGCCATCTCTCCAGCCCATGTTTTGTAATTTTTAACTGTTGTATTGTCGCTGTCTCTGTACTAGACTTCTGATAATCTGTAGTGTTTCAGTTAATACATGGGAGAGTTCTCCTGCATTTTGACATTGAAGAATAAGGGAGAAAATAAACAAGTGGTAATGATCTTACAACCCAGGAAAACCTACAGGTTTTTGTGTTTTTGTTTTTTTTCTTTTTTTGATGAGTCAATAAGTAAAATTAGCAGCACCTTTGCCATATTGCTTCCAACCTACATGACAGTCTTTTTCATAAATTAAAGGAAAATGAATCAGTCCTGCCTAACGTGAGCTATTAGGACATACATTCTCCATCTGTCATCAGGATGTTCAGTGCCCATCAATTGATGCTAGATAGAAAGGTAGAAAGTAATTTGGAGCCTGGAGATGGCTCAGCTGTTAGGAGTATTTACTGCTGTTGCAGAGGACGCCAGTTCACTTCCCAGCGCCCACACTGGACAGCTTACAACTACCTATAGTTCCAACTCCAGGAGATCTGAAGCCCTCTTCTGGTCTTTGTGGACACCCACACATACACACATAAATAAAAATAAAATCTTAAAAAAAATGTCGCATCTTTGAAGGAAAAAGAACTACACTTAAAATCAGTGTAATTTGTATCTAAAGTTATACTAGAAGTTGCATTTTTTTTTTTTTTTTGAGACAGGGTTTCTCTGTGTAGCTTTGGAGCCTGTTCTGGATTTCACTCTGTAGACCAGGCTGGCCTCGAACTCAGAGATCTGCTTGGCTCTGCTTCCCGAGTGCTGGGATTAAAGGCATGTGTGCACCGCTGCCGCTGCCGCCCAGCAAAGTTGCAATTTTTAAGTGTGTAGCTAGGTTAGGACAGCTGGACAGTAGAACTAACAGTCATAGGAATTTGGGCCAAGCATCACAGTTTGTTCTTTCCTTAGTAGAAACACTTCATGTGGCTAATTTTTGATGTTGCTGTGTTGTCGACAATAGGTGGGTATCTTAATTTGTTTCTACTGCTGTGATACAATGCCCTGACCCAAACAGGCTTATGTAGCTTATGTTAATCCTAGCTCTGGGTTCTGTATAGTCCACCTTTGTGGGGAGGTCACAGTGGCAGTAGTTTGAGACACTGGTGACTTGCACCCATATGATTGCACCCAGAGCATGCTCAGCCTGTTCTTGTCACTCTTAGTTCAGGATCCCTGTCTAGGGAATGGTTTCACCCGCAATAGGTGGGTCTTTCTACCTTATTTAGCATCTTGAAGTTAATCTCTACAAACATAGGCCAGCCTGACACAGAGGTCACTCCTTGATATTCTCTTCCCAGGTAGTTATAGATTGTCTCAAGTTGATGGTTCAAACTAACATTTATGCTTGGCTTTTAACATTGTCCATTATATTAGTTTGTTTGTGGGGGAACTTGTTTACTTAAGAGCAGGAATATCTGTGATATGCCTTTAGTTCTTAAAGCATAATAATAAGATTAAACTTTTTGCATTACCCAGTTACGGCTTTGTATTTTCTTTTAACCTTGTACAATAAAAACCATTTAATTTCAGAATCCATACATTTTTGCTGAATTTTAGCTCATTAATAATTGTTCATGCAAAACTAAATGGCAAACCTAAATTATAATCATTAGGCATTAAAAAAACTTTTGTCCCCTTTCTTTCTTCAGTCCTTGGTTTTGATCAGCAAACTACCTTATATTCATTTTTTTCACACCGTACTCAAACAGATAGCACCAGAGTATTTTGAAAAAAATGAACCTTACTTGGAAGCAGGTAAGTTAAATATTACATTAGTTATGTATTCTGTATGCAAGTGTATCTGTTCATGTGTGCAAATTTACGTGTTCAGATGCATGTGTGTGCAAGTGCACATGCCAATCTGTGAGCGTGTGTGTGTGTGTGTGTGTGTGTGTGTGTGTGTGTGTGTGTGTGTGTGTGTGTGTAAACCAGTGGTCAAACTTTTGTGATATTCCTCAGGAGCAGTTCATCTTGATTTTTGAAATAGGGTCTCTTACTGAGACCTGGGGCTTTCTAATTAGGCCCAGCTGACTGGCCAGTCATCCTCAGTGAGCTTCCTTCTCCTCCGTGTGTGTGTGTGTGTGTGTGTGTGTGTGTGTGTGTGTGTGTGTGTGTGTGTGTGTGTGTAGGTGCCCTTGGAGATCATAAGTATCAGATCCCTTAGAGCTAGAGTTACAAGTGGCTGTGAGCTACCTGACATGGGTTCTGGGAACCAACCTTTGGTATTTTGGTAGATCTGTTAGCACTCAACAATTGAGCCATCTCTTCACCCCCCAATTAATGAAAGCGTTTTAATAAAGTGGAAGTTGATAGTCTAGAATCAGAAGAGGATTTAAGACTTACATGATGTGAGAGAGATACAAAATTTTTGGTCTGGCATGTTTACCTATAAATACCGAAAGTGCTATGTGGTCCCATGTACTGTAACAACATAAATGATGTTTATTAGAGTTAGAAATACGGTTTTCAACTGATAGTTCCTGGAGTACTATTGAACAGAAATCCTTTGTGTGCAGCATTTTAGTAGTTCAAAAATAAGTAAGAAAACTGGCCTCAAACCTATATGTCATTCAACAGGTTTTTCTTTTCAATTAAAAAACATTTATTGGGCTGGAAAAATAGCTTAGTGGTTAAGAACACTGACTGTTCTTTCAGAGGACCTGGGTTCAGTTCCCAGCATCCATGTGCAGGTCACAGATGTCTGTAACTCCAGTTTTAGGGGATCTGATGCCCTCACTCAGACATACATGAAGGCAAAACACCACTTTGTGTGTGTGTGTGTGTGTGTGTGTGTACACACCTGAGGGGAGAGCAGAAAGGGCATCAGATTCTTGAAGATGGAGTTGCAGGTGGTTGTGAGTTTCCTAACATCAGTGCCAAAAACGAAACTCAGGTCATTTGCAAGATTAGGAAGTGCTCTTAACTGTTGAGCCATCTCTCACGCTCCCATTGAACAATTAACGTATATATACATATATATAAAACATAGTATTTCTGAAAGAAATGTAAGTAAAATGTATTTCTGAAAGAAATGTAAGTAAAATATTTCATCACTTTTACTTAATTTTATCTGCTATTATTACTAATATGTTTCTCCCATGTTACAAAAGTCTTAACTTGCAGTGTCCATTTTAAATGTTTTAATTTCTCACTTCTATTAAGAAAATATTTTGTTACATTTTCAGCTTGTAATGATGTTGACCGATGGCCTGCCCCAGTGCCAGGGAAAACGTTGCATCTGCCTATCATGGGGGTAGTAATGAAGGTAACAACTTAACACTCATTTGTCTGCCCTTTGAAGAACTCTCTAGAAACCTCATACATGGGTTTTGGTTTTTAACATCCTATAACATCTAGTAGTTCTACTGCTTTTGCTGCTGTTACTGCTATGAGGCATTATAGTACACCACAGGTTATCCTGCTTCACAAAACCCTTCATACAATTCCAAGCCTTTCCAGTCAGACACTGCACCTTGTAGAGTTTGCACGGGAATGTTAAATTCTTCAATATGGGTGGTAAGCAGAAACAGAACAGTTGTATTGAGTGTGAATTGCTGAAAATTAAGATAAACTAGAAAAACCATTGGTTTCCAGGTCTAAATGGTCTTTACCATTTAACATCAGGCCAAGCATGTTTATCTTGGAATATTTTGTTACAGTGAGTTTTCTTTTTCTTTTCATTGTTTTTCTCTCTGTGTATCAGGGATTGAACCCAGGGCCTCACAAGTGCTAGGCAAGTGCTTTACCACTGAGCTATATATTTCCAACCCACTGTTTTGTGTTTAGTTGAATTTTCCCTCAGATTTTGTGAGAATGTACTCAGGTTCTTTGCAATTCAAGTATTTGTGACATTGGCTTTATTCTTCATGGTGTTCCTTTAGATTTGCTTGTTTTGTATCCCCCAACCCCTTTGGCAAACATAAAAAATATTACTGATAGCACTGAGTTGAGAGTTCCCATGGTTTCCTGTGGATTTATACACAAATTTGGCAGGCTTGAGAGGGTGTGTTTGGGTGTGTGTATATTATGAAGCAGAGACTGGAAAGATAAGCAGGAAGCTCTAGGAGGCTGGTGTTCTGACTTTGTTTTTCAGCACATTTACTTCTTGGAGTTTGCTGATCTCTGTACACTTGGAAACTTTGGTTCCCCATTTATGCTGTAACTAAAAATGAATATCGTTAGTTCTGAAACCCGAAATACTTGGTGTTTACAGCATTTTAGATGTGCTGAGTGTGTGATTTTAGCAGCCAGATAGAGCACTTCTCATACAGAAGAAGGTAATATGTTCCTCTCTCTGTCTTTAAGGTCCGGATTCCCACGTGTCATGACAAGCCTGGGACCACTCAGATGGCTCAGTTAACTCAGCAGGTACTGTGATGCCAAAGTGCCCGCAGTGAAGCTCAGGGCCTGTTACACATTTCTGAACATACGGAAACACCCACTACTTTTCTGGTTAATTGGTGATAAACTTTACATTTCTTGGCATTTGTTGTTGTTACTACCACAGTAGGTCCTGGAGAACCCAGAGTTTATGTTGTAATTGTGAGGACAAAAGGACTGTAAATACTTTTTAAAGGAGGTTTGGTTCTGGAAAAGGTTTTCTCTTAAAAAGGTAGCCAACAGACTCCTAATTTTAGAAGACTCAGTCAAAAGGATTCGGAACTTTTATTTTTCTGAAAGCAGTTTCTGTTCATCAGTTGGTTTGACTCTATTACCATCCCCTTTGTTCTTTGAGTAAAGCTTGAGAACAGCAGGAAAACTGATTGTGCTTGTTGCGCAGATCCTGATGTTAATGGTAGGCTGAGTTGCAGTTGTGACCTGGTCTCACATCTGGCCATTGGGTTGGTTCTTACCCACGGTGTTCATATTTTTCTCCTATCTTTTGTGTTAGGGGAGACTGGTAAGACCCATTCACTTTCATGAAAAATACAGAATAGGCATCTCACTGTGTAGCCCTTTCTGGCCAAGAACTTGCTAGTGAGGCTGACCTTGAACTTGCATCAGTTCTGCCTCCGCTTTTCAGTGCTGCTATTACAGTATAGTCATGTACCATAGTTTATCATACTTGGCTTAAGATAACCAGGCATGGTGGTGCATACCCTGAGTCCCTGCACAAATCTGTGAGTTCAAGGCCAGCCTGGACTATACTGTGAGTTCCAGGACAACCAAGCCTATACCATTAGACCCTGTCTTAAAAACAAAACTGAAAAACAGTTTCTGTAAAATTTAGTGCTATCTCCCCTAACTTTCTTTTTTTCTTTTAATCCTTTAGGCAGACACACACACATCTATTATTTTACCTACTGTTCATGAGGTGGATCTTTTCAGGTAAAGAATAAAAAAAAATTGTTAACTACTTTGTCTTTTTATTTTGTGATAATTGTTATTAATTTATGGAGAATGTGAATAAACCTAGAAGAAAATGCTGGTTATAGTTTAATGGTAAGGTCCAGTGTTCCATCCCAGCTGCATCTGATGAGATAGGAAAATGGAGATATACGTTGGGGACTCAATGGTTAAGATAAATAGTTTTTGTTTCATTTGATGTGAGAGTTGTATTTTGGAGATGTAACAAAAAGCAGAGGGTTTTTTTAAGTTGAATTTTCAATTTTGTGGTGAAATTTCACAAGATTTGTACTTTAATTAAAACTTCAGTAAAGAAAAATAGAGAAACAACAGCTTGTACAAAGACTTGCATACAGATACCTGCATATCGTAATTTGCTTTATTCATGGGTAATATCACCCACAGTCTGGGGCAGGGCCTATGCTCAGGAGTAGATGGTCAACACAACTTGTATGCTTTCTTGTTGTTGTTTTGTTTGGGTAATTTTGTTTGTTTGTTGTTGTTTTGGGTTTTTTGTTTTTTGTTTTAATCTTTCTGGGCTGTTTGTTTGACAAAGAAAAGAACACGAAGTTGGGTGGGTGAGAAGAATCTGGGAGGAGTTGAGGAAGGGGAAAGAATATGATCAAAACATATAGGATAGAGAGATGGCTCAGAGGTTAAGAGCACTGGCTGCTCTTCCAGAGGTCCCAGGTTTGATTACGAGCACCCACAAGTGACTCAGAACTTCTGGTAACCCCAGTCCCAGGGCATCCAGTGTCATCTTCCAACCTCGTCGGGCACTAGGCACGTACCTGGTGTACAGATATATACCCAGGCAAAACACTCATATATAAAAATATATGAAACTGGGTAGTGATGGCACAACAACCCTTTAATCCCAGCACTGTGGAGGCAGAGACAGGCAGATCTCTGTGAGTTTGAGGCCAGCCTACTCTATACAGGGAGTTCCAGGACAGCCAGGGCAGTTACAGAGAAACCCTGTTTCAAAAAATAAGTAAAATAAAATAAATGAATTAAATTTAAAAGTACATATATACTATGAAAATCTTTTTTTTTTTTTAATTTTTTTTCTGTGTGTATAGGTCAGAGGTTAAAATGGAGTGTTTCTCAATCAGTCTCCACCTTACTTTTTCTTTGTTTTTCGAGACAGGGTTTCTCTGTGTAGCTTTGCACCTTTCCTGGATCTCACTCTGTAGCCCAGGCTGGCCTCGAATTCACAAAGATCCGCCTGGCTCTGCCTCCGGAGTGCTGGGATTAAAGGCGTGTGCCACCACCAACCGACCGGCCTATGAAAATCTTTTTAAAAAGCCAAGAAATAAAAAAGTTACTTTATTCATAGAGCCTGAAATAGGATACAACTCAAATTCCCATTCACATAGAAAACCACTCAGCAATAATAGAGTGAATGAACCTTTGATAGGTACAGCAGCAGAAATAACTTTCAAAGACAGTATGCTCATCACAGATGTCAGACTTTTGTAAGCTACTTAATAGATGGTTTCCTTTACATAACTTTGGCAGCAAAATACGGGCCAGAAACCCAAGGAGAGGGACCTTGAGAATGAGGGAATTTTTTGAGGTAGTGGAACTATTTCTATATCTTTGGCAAGGCTCAATTTTGCTGTATATAAAATATGAATAAGGCTTAAAATTAAGATTTTTAAGTTTTAACTTTGAATAAAAAGATGGAGTATCTATAAAATAAATCAATACTACAGAAAAGATACATAAAGATTACATACTGTTGATAGTTTTGATACTTGAGTCATTGAGGGATAAGTTGAAGAATTTGTATAAATTAACTCAGAATTCAGTTACTAGGTTTTTGTTTTCTGTGGAGTTTTGTTGTGGTGGTGGTGGTGTGGGTTTTTGTCATTGTTGTTTATGTGTATGTGAGGTTGCTTTCATTTTGTTTTGTTGAGACAGGATAGCCTTCCTGCCTCAATCTCCCAGGTGCAAGGAGTGTGTGTGTGTGTGTGTGTGTGTGTGTGTGTGTGTGTGCCATCATGCCTAGATGTATTAGAATGCTTTTCAGCCGGGCAGTGGTGGCTGCGCACGCCTTTAATCCCAGCACTCTGGAGGCAGAGGCAAGCGTGAGTTCTAGGAAAGGCGCAAAGCTACACAGAGAAACCCTGTCTCAAAAAACCAAAAAAAAAAAAAAAAAAAAAAAAAAAGAAAAGAAAAGAAAAGAAAGCAAGCAAGCAAACAAGCAAGCTTTCTTTGAACTTCAGAGAGTATTAAATCTTTTTATCTTGGGGGAAGAGGGAGAAGGAAAAGGGAAATAAAAAAGAGAAATCCAAGCCATAGGGGCTGACAGTGTGGCTCAGTGGTTTAGAGCATTTGTTGCTCTTGCAGAGGACTTGGGTTTGATTCCTAGTGCCCACTGGTGGCTCACAACCATCCATAGCTCCAGTTCCAGGGGATCTGATATCTGATGTCCTCGTCTGGCCTCCCTGGACACCAAGCATGCATGTGGTGAACAGACACATGCATACATGTAAAAATATGTATGAATGAATGAATAAATAAATAAATAAATAAATAAATGAGTAAGTAAATAAATAAATAGCATAAATAAAATTTTTTTAAAAATAAAAAAAAACTAAACCATGAAAAATAGTCTCAGGCAAAATATCTAAGGATTACATTAATTTTTTTCCCTTTGATAGTACTTTGTGTATAGAGCTTTCCTTTTTCTTTCTTTGCTTTGTTTTTTGTTTTTTGAGACAGATTCTCCAGTAGCCCTGTCTGGCCTCCAGCTCACTTGGTCTTCCTGTCTTCACCTCCCAACTGCTAACATTACAGGCTTTTGCACAATACCCACCTCATTTTCATTTTATGTTTGTTAATATAAGTGGCATTTGTTATGTTGAAATGATATTTTACACTCGGACTCTGAGAGAAAGGATGGAGATCTTAAAAGACACCCGAAGTTGTAGATACAGTTGAGGGTAAGCCCATATTTCTGCTTTCACTAGGCCAGGACAAGTTCTGTACATCACTGTCTGTGGAGTGGACCTTTGCTTTTAGTTTCCTCTGGATCACAGAACTCGTCCTCTTAGCTCTTAAGTTGAAATAGGAGTTAAAGTGTAGTTTCTGAAACGGTTGAAAGAAACTAGCATTCTCTTACTACAGTCTCTTCAAGTCAGGGACTCTACCTGATGATACTTGGAGGTAATTCCTAGTACAATAAGAGGCACATAGTTACTCCTAACCTCCTCACACCCTGTAATTTCAGAAGGAAGCAGTTCTGGCAGACCCATTGACTGAGTTCACAAAGCTTTTAGACTTTCTTTGTGCCTGATAATACATGCACATATAATAGGTACACAAATATAAATTTTTTTTTTTTTTTTTTTTTTTTTTTTTTTTTTTTTTTTTTCGAGACAGGGTTTCTCTGCGTAGTTTTGCGCCTTTCCTGGAGCTCACTTGGTAGACCAGGCTGGCCTCGAACTCACAGCGATCCGCCTGGCTCTGCCTCCCGAGTGCTGGGATTAAAGGCGTGCGCCACCACCGCCCGGCCAAATATAAATTTTTATATATGTACTTATTTCTCTATCCACATATATTAAAAACCACAAAGTTACAATAAATGTTCTCAATTCCAATGCTATGTGACAGGGTTTATTTTTGTTTTCTTCTTTTACATACTTACATTTCCTTTCCTTGAGAAATTACCTTTTACAATTTTTAAAATTTACTTACTGACTTGATCAACCTTCTGGCTAGTAAACAATTTACCATATCCACTGTAATCCTGCGCACATGCCTTTCTCCATTGGGCTCTGATACCCCACATCTAGCCACTCTCTACATGGAGACCCTCCTTACTGTTCAGTCTTTGACTCCTCATACTGACCCTATGCACCACCCGACCCGACCACCTGTCCAGTGAATGCGTGCTTCCCTCTGCTTGGATTCTGACTTGGTGCCTGCCACATGAGCGCCTTCCTTGCTCTGCTTTTCCACTCTAAGGCACCCCTCCATGAGGGTATCATCCTCTTGTCCTGACCCCTTGTGCCAAATGGTCTCCTACTGTTATGGTGGGAGTGTAAAATGTCCCCACCCCAGGCATTGGAGCCCCAGCTGGTAGGTACTGTTCTGGGTGACTAGAACCGTGTAAGAGGTGAATCCTGACTGGTGGGAGTAAATCACTGGGAGTGAGTTCGAGCCTGGATCCCTTCCCCATCTGAACTCTCAGCTTCCTGCTTTGTTGAAAACTAATAAACCAATCTTCCACCAGTTCTACCCATTGATGGAACCTGCAGCCACCATGCCTTCCCTGTCATAATAGACTACCCCTTTGCTGTGAACCTTTATAAATTTAAACTTGCTTCTGTTAGGTACTTATACACTCAAGGTACTTATACACACACACACACACACACACACACACACACACACACACACAGTCACACACACACACACAACACACACACACACACACACACACACACACACACACACACACACACACACACACACACACACACACACCAGGCTCTTGTGGCAACGATGTCTGCTATGTTCTACTTCAGGTTTGAGACCCTTAGGAAGGAAAAGAACACCTTCTTTGCCTTATCCTTGAGCTGTGTTGAAGAGAGACCCTATTTTCATTTGTCTTTTTGTTTTGATTAGTTAAATTAACCCCTCTATTTTTTAATCTCATAAATTTGTCTCATGCTTTTGTACTTACATTTTTTATTTATTTATTTATTTATTTTGGTTTGGGGGAGTGTTCGTGCTTTTAACTAGTGAAATTGGTTATGTTTAGAAATACTTTTTTTCTCTTCTCTAATCTGCTAGGGAAAAATTGTTACCAAACAAGAAAGAAAACTAAATAAATAAAAGTTGACTTAAACACACTAGTAGAATTGTGTCCTCACAGCCCACACTAACTCTAGGGCCTCTGTAGAAATGCAGTCTTTGTTTGGAAGAGGGTTTGTCCAGCAATTAATTGTCATGTAGAGGTCCCCTCTGAGTTGTTGTCACCATTCTGATGTCAGAGGCTTCTGCAAAGGTAGTTACCTCAGTTCGTCAGAACCAGTCACAGATGAACTGCTTGTTCTGTTCTTTTCCTTTTCCTGCTTCTGCACTTGGCTTTTTTTTTTTTTTGTTGTTGAGTTGGCTTTTCTCTTTGTAGAATGTGTGCGTCTGTGTGTGTGTTCTAGAGATTGAACCTGGGGCCTTGCACTCTGCAAAGCATATGCTCTGTGCAAAACTGCTCCCAGCCTACCACTGAATTTTAGTTATGAACATTCAGTAAATGTCCCTTGGAAGATTCTTTTGTTTCCTTCAAAATACTTAGAATAGAAATTAAAATATAACAGGATTGCTAATAAAATAGGCCTGTCCTCTGTTAACACAATTTGATGATAGGCTTTTATTGTTGCTATTTGTTCTGCATGTGTTGCATCTAATTTTACAAAAAAATGGAATAAGTCAAACTGATATATAAGTTGGTTTTGGTTTTGGGTTTTTTTTTCTTTTTCTTTTATTTCTTTTTCTTTTTCTTTTTTTTTTTTTATAAATTTTTATTTATTTATTATGTATACAGTATTCTGCCTGCATGTGTCCCTGCAAGCCAGAACAGGGCACCAGATCTCATTATAGGTGGTTGTGAGCCACCATGTGGTTGCTGGGAATTGAACTCAGGTCCTTTGGAAGATCAGTCAGTGTTCTTAACTGCTGAGCCATCTCTCCAGCCCTTCTTTTCCTTTTTTGAGACAAGTCTTGGGCTCACTATCTGAGGATGATCTTGAACTTCTGATCCTCCTGCTTCTCCCTTCCAAGTGCTAGTATTACAAGAGTGTGCCTCACACCTGGCTTTGAGATATATATCTCTCTCTCTCTGTGTGTGTGTGTGTGTGTGTGTGTGTGTGTGTGTGTGTATGTGTGTATGTATGTATGTATTTGAGGGACTAATGTCTCTACATAATTGCCACATTCAGTATCAGGAAGAATTTTTATCAATGTGAAATTCTTAGAATGATTATTTGGGATTTTGAAAGACAAAATTGGATAAATAATAAAGTATTTCTACCGTGTAAACACTTTCTAGGTGTTTCTGCCCAGTTTTCCTTCATAGTCAGATGCTATGGGAGTTGGTGCTGTTGGGAGAGCCCCTGGTGGTTATGGCACCATCACCATCAGAGTCTTCAGAAACTGTACTGGCCCTTGTTAAGTGAGTATATTGGACTCTTGATGCTGATACTTTCAGTATTTCCAGTCTGTGATGTTGCCCTACCCACGGCATTAATCCATGCAACAGCTTGCTCAGAATGGATGAAAAGATTGACTCAGGTTCAGTTAGAGCTAGAACCATGTTTCTGCTGCTTTGAATAACACACACACACATTCTTTACTTACGTGAAGTTAGACCTTGATAGGTTCCAATTAATATTAGTCATCAGTGCTTACCTAAAGGCAATATTGGAATGATTCATCTATCGGATATATATTGTTTATATGAATGTCCCATGGTTATGGATTGGAACCTTGATTTTGTGTCTTCCTGTTCCACAGCTGTATTTCTCCATTAAAGTACTTTAGCGATTTTCGACCTTACTTCACAATTCATGATAGTGAATTCAAAGAATATACTACTCGCACTCAAGCTCCGTGAGTAAACAGTACCTTTTGTTAACTAAGTAGTACCTTTATTTCCAACATTTTGTAGAATTGTATAATAATACATTTTGTTGTGTAATAAATTTTTAATTTAAAATTTTGACTTACTGACAAATTGATTTTATAAAAGGTTTGGGGAGCTGTTGGTAATAATTTAAGATTTGAAGAGTTAGTAACTTTCTTTAAGAGATTTTACTTAATAGAATCTGTGTTGTTATTAACAATTACACAACTGTACCTCAGATTTTTACTCTTATGAAAAATTCTTTTGATCTATGGAAGGGAAAATGATCATATTCTTTCCATTTTAACTCCTGTTTTATAATTGCTTATCTTCTTTTCTTAGCTAAAGTTTTAAAGGGAAAAATAATTTCCATTTAATTCCTATACTTCTTGATTTTCTGTTAATGTCACAGTGTCTGGTACAGGCAAACTTCCTGTTTTGGGGGGGTTGTTTGGCTGTTTGTTTTGTTTTTTTGAGAGAGGATTTCTCTGTATAGCCCTGGCTGTCCTGGAACTCACCTTGTAGACCAGGCAGGCTGGCCTCAAACTCACAGAAATCTACCTGCCTCTGCCTCCCAAGTGCTTTTTTTTTTTTTTTTTTTTTTTTTTTTTTTGCAGCATTGAAGTTTTTATTCATGTGAATCATTAGAAATGGGCATCTATACCAGTGTCAAACAAGGGTGGGAGAGGAAGGCAGGGTAGAAAAGGAGAAGGAATTCCCGTCTATTGGTAATAAAGCTCCAGGTTCATCCCATCATGGATTTCATAATCTCCCAGAGACACTTGGTCCTTAAAAATTGTGTACCACTTTTTAAGAACAATCTTATTCCAACGGGTGCCAGTTTGGGCCGCTATCGGTTTCTTCAAGTCCCTGATAGTGTCATTGGTGTTGCACTTGATGTGGACTTTCTTTCCTAGATGGTCATTGCAAACCACCTCAATCATTGTGGCTGGAGCTCTAATCCCCTCGAACTTTTCGACACAACTTCTAGCTCGAATCAGAATTTCTTTTTTTAAATTTATTTTTATTTTATGTGTATGAGTGTTTTGTTTGCATGGATGTCTATGCACCATGTGTGTGCAGTGCCCATGGAGGCCAGAGGGCATCAGGTCCCCTGGAACTGGAGTTACAAATGGTTGTGAGCTGCCATGTGGGTGCTGGGAAATGAACCTGAGTGCTTTGAAAGGGCAGACAGTGTTCTTAACCTCTGAGCCATCCCTCCAAACCCGAGACTAACTTCTTAATTCATAAACATTTTTTATGCTCATTGCTTGAGGTAATGAACAAGAACTCCATTGCCCCCCCCCCCCGCGTGTGTGTGTGTGTGTGTGTGTGTGTGTGTGTGTGTGTGTGTGTGTGTGTGTGTACACGCGTGCGTGTGCCTGCACAAAGTTTTGAGACAGGCTTTCATATACTGTAGGCTAGCTTTCATATACTCTGAGCCTCCTGGTGCTACCTTCCAACTATGAGAATGGCAGATGTGCCATTTTTAAGGTAAAGTTTCCATCCATAGCCCAGACTGGTCTTGAATTTTTGATCTCTGTGCCTCAGCCTCTCGTAGGATTGAAGACCTACTTCACACCTATCTTCAGAATATCTTAATCCTTGATCCTCCTGTCTCCTGGCTGTCTGGTGGTAAATTTTAGTTTTATGTGTAGACTTCTTTCTCTGCTCTTCCCTTAAATGTTGATGTTATCAAAGATTGTCTTCTGGGTTCTTTTTTCAGACAGATCATTTTCTATATAACCTTAACAGCACCCA
This sequence comes from Peromyscus leucopus, assembly GCF_004664715.2. Taxonomy (NCBI): domain Eukaryota; kingdom Metazoa; phylum Chordata; class Mammalia; order Rodentia; family Cricetidae; genus Peromyscus; species Peromyscus leucopus. Next base: position 113,999,210 of record NC_051070.1, on the reverse strand, counting down.
TGGTCTCTGTTACGACCCTATACTAAGGCTGAGGAGGTGGCTAAGCAGGTAAAAGCACTTGCCATGCAAGCTGTCAATTGAGGCTCAAGCCCCAAACCCCACGTACACAACTGGACACAGTGGCATCCATCTGTAGTCTAAGCTCTCCTGCAGTTAGCTGGGAGGCAGAGACAGGAGAAACCCCTGGAAGCTGTGCACCAGCCATCCTGGACTGTGCATTGCATCAACAGAAACAGTGAAAGACCCTGTTTCAGGAAGGTGGAAGGAGAGAACAACTGAAAACTCTTCTGATACCATCCCCACCCCAGCATGCCATGGTACAAGAGCATCTTCATTTCTCTCTCTTCCTCTCCCTCTTCCTCTTTCTCTCTTTCTCTCTCTGCCTCTCTCTCTTCCTCTTCCCCCCATATGCTCCTGTGCTCTCTCCTGGGCTCGTTCTCTCACATACAATTAATATTTAATTAATTGTAATTAATTTAAAGAATCTATATTAACTTGTCATGGTAGTTCACTCCTGTAATCTCAGTACTGAGAGGCTGAGCAGGAAGACTGAGGTGAGTTCAAGGCCACTCTGGACTAACTACGGAACAAAAACTTAAAAGATCCTATACTAATGACTGAAATATGTCTTTGTACCTTAGATCTCTCCAACACCCAGACCTATGTTATTGGTGGTGTAGAACGTTACATCTGTATATCTGTTCATTCTTTTTGAGATGAGATCTCAGTCCCTAGCACTGTTGGCCTAGAACTGGCCTTATACATTAGGGTGTCCTTGAACTTGATAATGTAGTTTAGGATGATCTTGAACCACTGATCCTACTGCCTTTGCCTCCCAAGTGCTGGGATTATAGGCATGTACCACAATGCCCATTTCACACACGTATGTGTAAATGCATCTGAAACTAAGCATGTTTAACTGATTTATTTTATTTCCCTCTTTTTTGTTCTAATCTCCTATTACTTTCTTCATAAGTGGTATTGGTTTTGACTTAGTTGTCCAAAACATAGTATTATGTCTTCTTAACATGGCTCAGAACAACTCTTAACTCAGTTCTGTCAGTTCATCACCCTAAAACATCTCTCCACCTATTTATCATCTTCTTTCCATAGTTCCCTCTTCAGACTTCAGTTTTTCTCTGTTCACTGCGGCTTTTCCCCCAGGCCTCCCTTACATACAGGGCATCATCCAAAGTATACCTACAGTGATCTATAACCTTTATGTGGTATAACTCCACTTGATTCTTTGTGGCTGCTCTTTGCTTATGAGATAGCATTAGCTGGGCAGTGGTGGTGCACACCTTTAATCCCAGCACTCAGGAGGCAGAGGCAAAGGCAGGGAGATCTCTGAGTTTGAGGCCAGCCTGGTCTACAGAGTGAGTTCCAGAACAGCCAGGACTACACAGAGAAACCCTGTCTCAAAAAACCAAAACAAACAAACAAAACCCAAGATAACATATTAATTGTATATGCTCGGTGCTGCCTTGACTCTTCTTTAACTGTTATCTGCCCCAGTCTGCTCAGGAGTGCTGAAGTACCTGTTACCATGTGTGTAGTTCTGGGTAGAGACTGACCTCACCTCATTGCTTGGCATGTACTGTTCTGTGTTGCCCTCCCTTGTTTACTTGGCAGAAAACTACTCATCTTTCGTGTCTTGTATCTGTATCGTGTCTTTGGTGAGTCTGTCCTTTTAAAACCCTGGTGGACCATAGATTCTCCTTGTGATTACTGTGCACTTCATCCTCATTTTGTTCTTCAGTGTCTTTAATTGGCATCATGATTGAGTGTGTATACCTCTATACCTATATTCTGTGTTAAGAATCATGTTTTGGGGGCACTGGGGAGATGGCTCACAGTTAAAAGCACTGGCTGCTCTTGCAGATGACCCAGATATGGTTCCCAGCACCCACATGGTGACTCACAGCCTTAACTCCAGTTCCAGGGCCTCTGATGCCTTCATTTGGTCTTCTAGTGTCCCAAGCATACATGTGAAGCATAGACACACATGTAGGCAAAACGCTCACACAAAATAAAATGAATAAATCTAATAAAAATGATCGTATCATATCATATTTTATCGTATCATATTTTATATTCATGTGTCTAATACTGAATATGTTACCTGTTATGTTGATATGTAATAAACCAAGTAAAGGGAACAATATTCTATATATCGTCCACTCAGAAACTGTCACTTATTCTTCGGTGATTTAACATTCTTTTTAATTTTTTTGTTTTGCACCTTTTTATTTTGTCTCATTTTTATCCAGGCCCTCAGTCATCTTAGGAGTAACCAACCCCTTTTTTGCTAAGACGCTACAGCACTGGCCACACATTATTCGAATAGGAGATCTTAAACCTGCGGGTAATGTGTCTACTTGGTGTTTACAGTGTGTGATGGGATGGGCACTTACTTGTATCTCCCCTTGTGTTTGTCTCTTGCTGTTTATATTATTGGCAACATTCTTGGAGATAGCCTAGAGAAGAGCCTTTGGAGGAGAGTTACAGCTTCTCACTAAAATAGGCATATGCCCTCGCCCAAAAGCATTGTTATAAAGCCCAGGGAAACTGAGCCTTTTATTTTATAAGCCAGTACAACTGGACATTCTACTTTGCTCGAGGAAAGTCTTATATAAAACTAAATGATAGCCAGAAGTCATAGTGCCTATGTATAATCCCAGCACTCTGGAGACTGAGACAGGAGGATTTTGAGTTCAAAGCCAGCCTGGACTACATAATTCCAGGACAGCATGAGCTATAGAATGGAGACCCTGTCTCAAAATAAGGATGGAAAGGCTGGACAGTGGTGGCGCATGGCTCTAATCCCAGCGCTCAGGAGGCAGAGGCAGGCAGATCTCTGAGTTGCAGGACAGACTGGTCTACAGAGCAAGTTTCTAGGACAGCCAGGGCTGTTAACATAGAGAAACTCTGTCTCAAAAACAACAAAAAGCTATAATTATTCCAAACTTGGCATTAAATTCTCAGGTAGATTTTTGTTTGTTTGTTTGTTTTTGTTTTTCGAGACAGTGTTTCTCTGTGTAGCTTTGCACCTTTCCTGGAACTCGCTTTGGAGACCAGGCTGGCCTCGAACTCAGAGATCCGCCTGCCTCTGCTTCCCGAGTGCTGGGATTAAAGGCGTGCGCCACCACCACCCGGCTTCATGTAGATCTTAAGAGAAATGTTGTGTAGTCTTGTGCATTGTATTGACTAAGGAAGTCCTCACATGTTTGTGCTTTCCTTGAGAAAAAGACATCTAGTATTAGGTTAGTAAGTGTTGATTACATGAATAAATGCATTCTGAGACTGGATGTTTAATTTAAATGCCAAGTTAATGATACCCCTAACATTGTCATGCTCCTGTCAATACATTAGTTTGTTTAGAGATACAAATGACAGTTCAAAGAACAGCAGTTACTCTACTCACAAAAGACATGGGAGGTTTTTAAGTTTTTATTTTTATACTTATCATCAGGTTGGTTTTTACTAATCTAGACTGTTTGATTGACTATAATACAATACTTTGCTTTTTATGAAAAAGGTTCCTTTAGGGATAGAGGTAGGAAACTTTTGCCAGAAACCATTAGTGACATAGTATGAACTGATAAACTTGTCTTAAAAATCACCATAGGGAAGCTGGACATTTTGGCAAATGTCTTTAATGCCAGCGCCCCAGCAATTGGGAGGCCGAAGTAAGCAGATCTCTATGAGTTTGAGGCTAATCTGATGTTCTTAGCACATTCTCATAGTGAGACCTTGTCTCAAAAAGGGGGGAAAAAAGCCTGGGTGCTGGTCTCTTATCAGACATGCTTTGTAAATTTTGAACCATTCTGTGGACTATCTTTTTACTCTTTGGATAGAATCCTTTTATGCACCCGCTTTTTTAGTTTTGATGAAGTTCATTATATCTGTTTTCCCCTTTACTTCTTGTGGATTTAGAGCCATATTCATGAATCAGATTTAACTTTACAATCATGAATCTTGTCTTAGGGCATATAGTTGGCTTCTTGAATTCAGAGTCAGGCCTACTACACAAGTTGTGCAGCGTAAAACCCTGATGGGGATTCTGACTTGAAAACTCAAACAGACAGAATCTATAGAATTACAGAAAAAGCATATCCTGTAGGCCCCAGAGGGAAGACAAGGCAAAGCAGAGTGTCCCTTAGGCACAGAAGTTGATAATTATCCTAGAAATGTGTGTTTGGTTTTAATACGGCAAGGTAATTAGTTCCGATGCAGAGGTTGCTCTTTTTGTGTTTTACCTAATATCCACTTTGTACTAAATGGAAAAATAAAACCTAAGAATAACATCTGTGGAAGAAAAAACCAAGAGTACTGGTTTATATTGGCTCTTACTAGAAACTAGAAACTTTCTCATTTGTAATGAGAAAGTGGATTTGGTGTTTTCACAACAAGAAAGAGAAAATACTTGCTCTAAGTCAAGAAGATTTATGTGCAAACACCACGCAAAGGTGCATTAAGATGATTCTGCTAATGTTAAGCCCTTCTTGTGCTCTGTTACATCAGACACTGAATAACCCTTTTTTTTTTTTTTTTTGGTTTTTCGAGACAGGGTTTCTCTGTGTAGCTTTGCGCCTTTCCTGGGACTCACTTGGTAGTCCAGGCTGGCCTCGAACTCACAGAGATCCACCTGGCTCTGCCTCCCGAGTGCTGGGATTAAAGGCGTACGCCACCATTGCCCGGCTGAATAACCCTTTTTAAATCAAATATTTATAATTATAGAACTGCGGTGTGTTTCCTCACATTTGTGAGCTTTTCATGGAGCTTCCTGGCATCTATTTGATGTTTTTAAAGAGTTGTTTCAGAATTTTGTGCATCCACACAGTGTGTTTTGATTAAGCCCACCTGCCGCCTCTCCACTAGTGACTAGGCCTGGAGCTCAGGATGTGTCTTAGACCTAATGAAGTTTCCTGCATCAGAGTGCAGAATGAAGCCTGCTGCACTGCTGCGTTCTTGTCGCTTCTCATTTTAAAAGAGCACATGTAGATTACTATATAATAATCTTCATTATTACCCAGAACTACCGACTGTGAGAAATATGGAACTTACTTCTAAATTATTTCCCTCCCAGCATTTAGTTTTTGTTACAGAAAAATCATTTGAGCCAAAATATGAGTCCTGTAGCATGTGTGATGTAACTAAGAGTATTGTGATGCTAAGGGTGAGCATGCCAGACAAACATTCTATCATTAAGTTACATCCTCAGTCCAGTTTATAAGAGTTTTTATGTTTTTTTTTCTTTCAGGTGAAATTCCTAAGCAAGTTAAAGTAAAAAAATTGAAGAACCTAAAAACTTTGGATTCTAAACCTGGTATTGACTTTTATTTTGTGTATACTTGTGAATGTCTGCATGCAAGTGTCATAGTGTATGCGTGGCGGTCAGAGGACAGTATTTGGGAGTCATTTCTCTCCTTCCTCCATGGATTGCAGGGCTGAGTGGAGCTCACACAGTGAGGCCTGCATAGCGAGTGCCTGTCCCAGCTGAGTCATCCTGCTAGCCAGACCTTATTAATCTGAAGTGTGTGCTCATCTAGGTTGTTGGGCTTTTCTGTTTATCTATCTTCTTTTCTTAGGAGTTTATACCTCTTACAAGCCATATTTAAACAGAGATGAGGAGATCATAAAACAACTCCAGAAGGTAACTGCTTGCTCATATTATTAATTTAAATCTCCTTGTTGAGGTCTGTAGTATTTAGTTAGGCAATGTGTGTGTGTTGGGGGAAGGGGATTGTTTTTGTTTTTATGTGTAGTAATGTGAAATAGAACTTCACTTCTTAAAAACAATACTGCTGGTTGAACCAGGGCCTCATGCATGCTAGGCAAGTGCTTTACCATTGAGGCATATCCCTAACCTAGAATCTCACCTGGTTTGCCTAGAACTCACTGCTAGGCATGAACTTGTAATCCTCCTGCTTCTACCTTGTAAATACTGTGTTCCAGGCCTGTGCCATCGTGCCTTGGCTTGGATTCTCTTTGAAAAATTAAAAAATCTGTGCGTGTGCGTGCATGCACTTACATGATGGAGGGGTCAGGGAACCATTGTAGTGTAGTGTCAATTCTCTCTCCCCACCTTTTATGTGAGTTCCAGGGGAAAATGCCTTTATTCACTGAGCCATCTTGCTAGCCCTGAACAACTTTTGTTTTTTGCCTCACATACCTCAGCCCTGAATTACTTTTCAGTCCAAGCTTTAGGTCTGGATGTCATGGCTCATCCCTGTAATACCAACACTAGGCAACTGAGATAGGACAAGCTTAAGTTCTAGACCAGCCTGGCTATCTGAGTCCTCGTCTCAAAATTAGATAGTGCTGGCGAGATGGCTCGAGAGGTGAAGGTGTTGGCTGCCAGGCTGCCAGCCTGAGTTTAATCTCTGGGACCCACCTGATGTCAGAGAGAGGAGAAGCTAACTCCATACACTTTGCTGTTGTCCATGTGTGCCACTTCCCACCTCCCGAATCATACACATACACTGCTGCACGCAAAATAAATGCATAAACCTGAGTTCACTCCCAGGAGCCAATGTGAGAAAGAGAGAACTGACTCCAGCAAGCTGTCCTCTGATGTGTACAAGCACTCGTTGCCACATATATGCACATGCACCCATATACACAAGTAAGGGTAATAAAGATTTTTAATTAAAAAAAATCAAAAGACTAGGAGCTGCAGAGATGGCTTAGTTGGTAAGGTGCATGCACACATGATCAAGACACCAGTGCAGCAGTAGTCATAGACTTGAGTATTGGTTTTGTAGCTATAGAAAAACAAGTCAGTCTGGAAATTTAGACATTGTTGTAAATTGTCTGTAGCATCTAACAATAAGAGAAAGTATTTTTTAAAGATGTCAGTTGTATTAATACAGCATATGCAAAATAAAGATTATTTTCACTGTGAACTGATGCTCTTAAGTATGGGATAAATGATATTAATAAATCTATAGGGTCTCAAATTTATGTTTGAGTGATAAAAGCAAATTATATGTATCAGTACAGTACTATGAAATGCTTAAGGCTGGTTAAATGTACCCATTTCTTCAAACATTTATAATTTTTTTGTGGTGACACATTTAAAATCCTTTCTTTTATGTTTCTGAGATATGTAGTATGTAATTGTTCTATGGCCACCCTACTGTACAATAATAACACACCAAAACTGCTTGCTGCTCTCCGGCTGTAACTTAGTACAGTTACAGAAAGGTCAGCCTTCCCCTCCCCACCCCGACTCCCTAGCCTCTAGCTAAAACTTCCTTTTACAGTTTTACAAAATGAACTTCTAATTAAGTTATTTTTCGATAACATTCTAGGGTTGTTTTTTTTTATTGGTTGTTGATTGGTATTAAATTTAAATGCCTGTTTACAAAGCAGTTGGACTTGGTCATTATCTTACATTCCCAAACACTAACATATGGGCTTCTGCCTTCTCTCAAGGGTGTACAGCAGAAACGTCCTTCTGAGGCTCAAAGTGTTATTCTACGACGCTATTTTTTGGAACTGACACAAAGTTTCATCATTCCATTAGTAAGTTATTAATCTTAATAAATGTGATTTCTGTCCTCTGTATTATAAGTTCTATGATTTACCAGTTAATATGTTTATTGATTTAAAAGTTATTTATGAGAGACCTGGATTCTTTGTTCTCATTCCCTTAGGTAAGTCATTGATCCTTAGTTTGCTTGTCCACATGTGGCTGATTCTGTGGTCCCTAAATACCTTTCAAGTTTGTTGTAACATTTTTTAAGTAGGGTTGGAGTTTATTAAAAGACCTTTAATATATATTTCAAGCACTAGGATTAAGGGAGAAGGCATAGCACTCAGAAAGATACCCCTAAGAATATGGCTGTGGGCTTCTTAAAGGATTGTCACATGTTATAAGTCTTGATTGAGATACTGATACAATTTTTTTACTTCACATTTTTTTAAATAGACATAGAATTATCTGAGTTGCTTTTCTATTTCTGTGATAAGAGACTATGATCAAGGCAACTTATAGAAGAAAGAGTTTATTGGAGCTTACAGTTGCAGAGGGTTAGAGTCCATGACCATCACAGAGGGGAGCATGGCAGCATGCAGGCAGGCATGGTGCTGGAGCAGTAGCTGAGAGTCTTAAGTCTTGATCCACAGTCATGAAGCAGAGAGAGCAAACTGGGAATGCCATGGGCTTTTGAAACTTCAGTTGACCCCTAGTGACACACCTCCTCCAACAAGGCCACACCTCCTAATCCTTCCCAAACTTCCCAGTTTCACCAGCTGGGACCAAATATGTAAATACATGAGTCCCTGGGGCCATTATTATTCAACCACACAGAATGCACAGAATTAAACTGATGGGGGTGGGGCATGCACAGTAATGAAGGAGGGTGGTGCTGGGATTGATCCCAAGGCCTTGCACATGCAAAGCAAATACTCTACCACTGAGCTATAGCCCTAACACTATACTGCTGATTTTAACAGATGAGAAAATTAAGCACAAACAATAAGATTAAATCCATTATTTCAGGTGATAAAAAATACAAGATACCAGCTAGCTGCCTCTAATAAACTGATTGATCACCCAAGGTGATTACCTAACAGTCAGATACTGAAGTGGAACATTACTGTCCACACCTGTAATCCCAGCACTTGAGAGACAGCAATGGGAGGGTTATTGAAAATTAGAATACAATCAAGACCTCACAGTGCCATCCTGCCTCAAAAACAAAAAAACATCAGCACAAAAAAGAGCTGAGCATGGTGGCACATGCCTTTAATCTGAGCATTTGGAAGGCAAAGGCAGGCAGATCTCTGTGAGTTCCAGGACAGCCAGGGTTGTTATTACACAGAAAACCTATCTCAGAAAACAAAACAAAAAAAAAAACAACAGCAACAACAAAAGGCCCTGTTTTGCAAAAGCAAAATCAGGTTAGTTTATCAACTGCCCAGTGGAGCATGTGGCTATATCCTCATTGGTATTTGTTCCTCAAGAACCATTAGTCAAGTGTAGTCCCTCCCTCTCTCCCTTCCCTCTGTCTTTCCTTTGGTCCTTAGCCTTGACTGCCATGGAACCTGATTACATGTGTGTGCCACCATACCTGGACAAGTGTAGTGTTTACTAGGTACCCCAAAGCCCATTAAATACATTATTAAAGTTGTATCACCATAAAGCCACAATGTTTTACACAAATTGTAGAAGTACTTTTTCATCAGGACTGCCAGCCCACAAATAACAACATGGAGACTTATTATTAATTATGAAAGCTTGGCCTTTAGCTTAGACTTGTTGCAACTAGCTCTTATATCTTAAATTAACCCATTTATGTTAATCTGTGTTCTGCCACATGGTGTTACCTCTCTTCCATCTTGCACCTCCTGTTTCCTCTCTTTGCTTGGAAGTCCTGCTTATTCCCTGCCTGGCTGTTGACCATTCAGGTTTTTATTACACCAATCACAGAAATACATCTTCACACAGTGTACAAATATCCCACAACAATAAACCTTGTATTATTCAGATGTTTTATCACTGTGACAAATTCCTGAAAAAAAAAGTTAAAGAAGAGGATTTATTTTGACTCATAGTTTTAGAGACCAGTAAAAGGCTAGCCTGTTGCTATTGTTTTAGGCATGAGACAAGGTAGACTATCACAGCAATGTGAACTTGTAACACAGGCTGCCCACTTCATGAGAAGGGACCAGGGCCAGGGTGTATATTCAGAGTTGTGCTGTTAGTGACCTCTAGCCATGGCCTACTTCATTAATAGCCCATTCCATACAAACTCAGCAGTGGATTAACCCACTAATGAATTTAGTACTTTCATGATCCAATCACCTCTCAATTTCATCACCAGTTAGAGAACCAAGCCTTCAACATAGGAATCTTTTTGGCAGGATACTTTATATCCAACCACAGAACCCCCTTAATGTAGTGATTTTAGTATCAGTGTTACTCATTCTTTAGGAACTGAAGTGTTTCAATTGAATTAATTTTTAAATTACTATGTACACTTTAACTAGTGTAGTGAAGCTATTTTTAGTATACTTACGTCACTTATCCAAAGACAATTTACTGCCAAGTGCTACATTAGATATTAACAAGTCCAACTTGCATACCAGTTTATCCTCTAGGTATTATAGATGTTTTTGGTGATTGTTTTTTGTTTGATTTTTGAGACAGTGTCTTTCTATATAGCTTTGGCTGGTATAGAACTCATAGAGATCCTCCCGCCTCTGCCTCCCAAATGCTGGGATTAAAGGCGTGCGCCACCACACCTGGCTTTGGTGATTGTTCTATGAATTTATATATGTGCAGCATTCATAGAACAAATAATTACAAGTGATGCAGACACCCAAGGATTCAGGTTAGGTTTGTGTTAGCTGTCACAGACCCAGATATAAATCCCCACTAGGTGGGCAAAGCTGGATCCAGCTTTTCATCAGAAATGACCAGTGGAGGGTGTCAGATGCAGCAAAGAGGAAGAAATACCCAGAAAAGCTGCCGAGAAAATGCCCCTTCCACCATAGTACTGCTGTTTCTCATACTGAGAAGCTGCTGTTTCTCATACTGGGTTTTTCAGGAGGAACTTCTTGAGTGGGTTCGAGGAGGATATTTTCTGGATGAATCAGCCAATCCCATATCTAATTTATGGTTCCCTTCATGTTTGTTTTTCAGCTTCTTCCCTTCTCTTAAATACCATCTTTCTCAGACTAGGAGCTCTTATCTGCTCCAGTGATGTGGGGATCTGTTTCAGGAGGGAGTAAGGAATCTGCTATAGTGAGAGCTTGTGGCACTCCTAGATTCAGATTCATACTAAGCCCCTGGAAGTCTTTTTCCCTATCACCCTTATAAATAGAAACCAAGGCTGGAGCTAAGTTCCTGTTTCCCTTATTGCTGAAGTATGTTAGCAACCCTGCAAGTTTTGGTGCACAGGCTGCTCTATGACAGGGACCCCGGGGTGGCTGCCTCTGCCTGGTCAGGGTTAGTGTGCAGGGCAGTGTGCTGTACTTTGGCCCAAGTTGGCCCAGAAAGTACATAGTCCTGGTACACACATCTACTGAACTAGTCTGTTGTGAGATTTTATATAATACCTGCATTTTGTACTTTAAAAGGTCACCTTGGAGTTTCTTCTTCTAATACTTTTTTTGTTTGTTTGTTGTTTTGTTTGAGATAGCGTCTTACTATGTAGTCTTGGCTGCCTAGAAATCACTGTATAGATCAGGATGGCCTCCAACTCACAGAGATCTGCTTCTGCCTCTCAAGTTGTGGGATTAAAGACATATGCCACCATGTCTGGCTGATACTATTTTCTTGAACAGAATTTGATACCACATCCAAGAAAATAAATAACTCTATGATAAAGGGAACTATGTGTGTCTTGTTCCTTAGCACTCCCACAGTCTGATGTAGGGTAGACTTTTAACTATTTATTGAGTAAATGACTAATAGAGCCATTCTAAGGAATTTAGTGGACTGACATTAAATATAGGCAGTATCACAATAGCTTGGTCTGGAGATTGTATCATTGCTTTTATGTCATTATTAACAGAATCTATGAAGATACAAAAGCAACCTGAAGATCTTTGTTGTCCATTTTAGAAAAAAGTATTCTTTCTTCATTTGGAGATCGAATTTTGATTCATTTAAACCTGTGTTGTGTTGGGGATGTAATTCAGTGGTACAATAAGAACTGGTGGTGAGACCTTGGATTTGATGCCTAGAATCAAACAAATAAGACACCTTGTTTAAGTAGATCAACTTTTTTTGGTACACAAGAGCACAGACTGAGCCGGGCCTGGTCACTCACTCCTGTGGTCCCAGCATTCAGGACGCCGAAGCAGAAGGGCTGTCACAAGCTGAAAGCCAGCCAGGGCTGTGGGTTAGATGCTGTCTCAAACAACAGCAAAGCCGATCAAAATGCAGAGTTTTAGAGTCCAGTTCCAACTGATAAATCCACAGCACAGTGCCTACACTGAGGGTTTAGGGATTATTGTGGGAAAGGGAATGGAATGTTTGTAAGATCCAGAGAAAAAGGAAGTTTTCTGTGAGATTGTATCTTAGAAATATCAGAAGCTACACCCATGAAGTTTCACCACCATGGCTGCCGAAACATGACCTGAGCAGTGATGGCAGCAATAGGCATGCTCATATAGAAGGGGAAAGTTCGTGAGGCTTCGACCTAGACAGAAACTCCAGCCAACTAAGAAATGCTGAGAGTGGGAGAAAGTCTTCCCTGGGAAGAGCTCACCATTGGCTATCCAATACCAAAAGGTCAGCCCTGAAAACACACAGACAAGTAACATTATACAGGCAGAGCAGGTTATATTCATGTATGTGAGAGACCGCACGCACACGCACGCACGCACGCACGCACGCACGCAGGCACGCATGCACGCACGCATGCAGTTCAAGAGACCATGAAAGTGAAGAGACAGTGGGCTTGTGGTTATATGGAAGGTTTGGAAGGATGAAAGGGATGTAATTATAATCTTAAAAATATTTAAATAAATAGCAACAATAAAAGAAAGAAAAGTGAGGGAATATTAAGTATATCTGAATTCAAGTTCAAAAAATGAGTCTGGTCAGGCTGTTTAGCTTTTTGAAGCTTCAGTTTCCCAGTAGTTACTTTCACAAATCGTGGTTTCAAGGACTACCAGAGATGAAGCATTTAAAGTGCTAAGTATATTTTCTGACATAGTCAACACAGTTAACTATTGTCATTCAAATTATAAGGGGCTGGAGAGATGCTGTGCAGTTAGGGGAACTTGCTGCTCTTACAGAGAGGACCCGAAATCTGTTCCAGCACCCATTTCCAGAGGCTCAAAACCACCTGTAATTCTAACTTGAGGGCATTTAACACCAGCTTCTGGTGTCCATGAGTATGAATGTGCATGTGCCTGCACACACACATAAATGAAAAATAAACCTTAAAAATATATCTGAGTTTAGATAGAAGAGCATAATCCTGTAATTCCAACAATTGGCGTGGGGACAGGAAGATCATGATTTCAAGGATAACCAGGAGTACACAGCAAGACCCTGTTTGAACAAACCAAACAAGAGCTGGTGAGAGAGCTCCGAAGGAAAGGCATTTGCTGCACAAGCCTGACAACTTGTTCAGTCACATGTAAAGGTGGAAGGGGAGAACCAACCGCAGAGTTGTCCTCTGACTTCCATGTGTGTGCTCTGGTACTCAAGCCCATATGGACCATGCACTCACACATAAATAATTTTAAACAAGTGTAGATAGGAACTGGACACAGTGTCATGTCTCAGTTACTTGGGAAGCTAAGGTGGAAGATCACTTGAGCCCCTGAGTTCAAAATCAGCTTGTGCAGTACAGCAAGCCACCAATCTTGGAACAAAGGAAAAGTAACCTGTTTTTTTTTTTTTTTTTTTTTTTTTTTTGGTTTTTCGAGACAGGGTTTCTCTGTGTAGCTTTGCGCCTTTCCTGGAACTCACTTGGTAGCCCAGGCTGGCCTCGAACTCACAGAGATCCACCTGGCTCTGCCTCCCGAGTGCTGGGATTAAAGGCGTGCGCCACCAACGCCCGGCCAAAGTAACCTGTTTTGAGTATCCAAGTCTTGGTTAAATTTTGTTGAAACATGACTTTCCAAGTTAGTTTAACTGGAGCAGTCTTTTGTAGGAAATGGTGAAATTATTGAAGGAACATGATGGAATAATTCAGATTCAGCTTGTCAAGGTGCTCATTGAGGAAAGGCACTTGCTGCCAAGCCTCACAATCTGAGTTCCATCCTAGATCCCTGAGATCTACATGATAGAAGGGAAGAGCACTTATTTCCACATACATGCCATGCATATGCATGTGCACTTGCATGCACACGTGCCAAGAGAAACACACAGTAAATAAATGAATGTAATAACTTAAAAATATTTTTTAAAAAAACCATTGTGGATCACTTTTTCCTTCTACATACTCACAAGATCTATCACTTCTGTGACTCCATGAGGTATGCAGTTTTTTACCTCACCACCAAGCAATCAGCTCTGCAGTAGATACCAGCAAGGTATCTTCTAATTCAATTCTGACACTATACCTGGTGATAGCTTCAGATGCCAAATGCTGAGGGCTGGATTCTTGAGTTTGCTCTACTCCATGTTAGATGCCAGTCCCACGCTCCAGTCTGTGCTTAGTACTGATCCACTGTAAATCCCATAATCCCTTCTTCGGAATCTACTCATTTATTTGAGAGACTCAGGGAGACATTCATGTTAGTTGGATTATTATACAAAACATTACAAAGAGGATAGATAGATGATAGATAGATAGATAGATAGATAGGGTAGGGTGGGGTGGGGTGGGGTAGGGTATGGAGGAAGAGACATAGAGCTTGCAATATGTCTCTGAATGTGCCACCCACTATAAATGTCATGTATTCTGCTATCTTGAAACTCTTTAGCCCATGTCCTTTGGATTGCTACAGAGACTTCATTGCATAAGCATGATTGAAGCATGTATATCTGTATCCAAATGTTATTGGCAAAAAGAGTGCATGTTCTGGTCCGATGCTATCAGACTGAGTGGTGACCATCAGCAAAGCCTGTCTGTTAGATCCTTTCTTTGCAGGTGTGATTGAGACTTTTTCTGACAGAACTGGAGGTCTTAACCACTCCTTCCAGACAAGCTAGAGTAGAGAAGCCATGGTCAGCAAGGCCAGGGAAGATGAGATTTTTGTAACCTACTGTGGGGAAGAGAAATTCTAGTTTTTATGAACTACCTATAGTAGGGAGTTATAAACCAGAAAACTGTGTGGAAAAAAAAGTGTGTGTGTGTATGTGTATGTGTATGTCCTAGTATGACTTAGAAAACCATTTTATTAAGACCCTTAAGTAAGACTGTGTAAGAACTAACATTCATTCATTCATTCATGTGTGTGTCTGTCTATCTATCTATCTATCTATCTATCTATCTATTTATTTATTTATTTATTTTGGCTTTAGGAAAGATATGTGGCAAGCTTGATGCCTTTGCAGAAAAGTATTTCTCCATGGAAGGTATGTGCTAGTCAAGCGCTTTCCTCTTTGAGTTGTCTAGCTATAATTTCCTTCTTTGAATAGAGCAGTTCCTTATCTAAATGTAGTATGCCTTGTTTTCTAGAGTCCACCCCAGTTAAGACAGTTCCTTCCAGAAGAATTTATGAAAACACTTGAAAAAACGGGGCCTCAGCTCACATCTGGAATAAAGGGAGATTGGATTGGACTTTACCGGTTAATCACTTTACTTATTTTCCACCTACCTGTGAATCTTTACTTTAAAAACTAGTTGTAAAACCTAGATTATTCAGGTAGCATGTATCTTTCAACTATAAGAAAGAAATGAAAGGCTAGCATGGTGGCACATTGTAATCCAAACACTTGGGAGGGAGAGTCAAGAGGATCCAGAGTTAAATGTCATCCTCAGCTTCATAGCAAGTTTGAGGCTTACCTGGGTTACTTGAGACCTTGGGTGGGTTTGTTTGTTTATTTTTTGTTTTATTTGTTTGTTGTCTTGTTTTTAAGAGGGGTTATTGAAAGAAGAAATAAGTATTAACTAAACTTTGCCTTTTTTAAAATTTATTTTTGTAGGCAATTTCTAAAGTCTCCTAATTTTGATGGCTGGTTCAAGACCCGTCGGAAAGAAATGACCCAAAAATTGGAGGCACTCCATCTAGAAGCTCTTTGTGAAGAGGTTAGAAAACAGTGTGTTAGTATGATGCAAGTATTAAGAGTACAAAAAATATTTTTAGAGTTTGAAAATAATACTTAGAATCCACTTTATTACATTTACTTATTTTGTGTGTGTGTGTGTATGTGTGCATGTGTGCATGTTATAGTGTGAGTGTGGTGGTCAGAGGACAGCTTTCATGAATCAGTTCTCTCCTACCATGAGGGTCCCAGGTCTAAACTAGGGTGTCTGGCTTGGCAGTGATGCCTTTCTCCACCAAGCCCCACTCTATTATTATAAATAGTACTCCTAGCTAATGTGCTCATATCTCGTCCTATGAGTCAGGGCTCTCTTAATTATCACAAAAATTCTTTGAGGTGGGGGTGTTGTGATCTGCATTATGCTGCAGCTGTGGTTGAGGATTTAGTGAGCTTGCCTCAGTGTGCACCACCTTAAGTTGTGAAGCCATGGAGTGCTGTACTCTGCTTTTGGTCTACATGAACTAATTGTGCACCTCTCTTCCCAGTTCTGTGTTCAGACCTCAGTTAGTAGCATGAAGTCACCTGCAGTGGGAGTATTATACCACAGAAATTGGCAAATCTATAAAGCAGAGTGCATCTGGGATCAGGACTCCCGCCCCTGCTGTGTGGCTCCAGCTGTTTCCAGTGTGACTTAGTCACCATCTCCAGTTAGTGCTGACAGTTTCGTTCACGTGGTTGGGCTGCATTTTACACCTGTAACTCACACCAGCCTACTTCAAAGGAAGCTTCTTAAGATGCTACAATCTCACTTTCTGTTGTATTTCACTTTAAATGTTGAGGTGGGCTGGTCACAGTGTTATCTTTCCTAATCATAAACTCCTAGTGACTGTGGCTTTTAGACAAATACCATAATGAAAGCAGCCACAAGTAAGCCCTATGAAAATTTTATTTGAAGATACAAAATTTATATAGAGTAATGTATTCACATTTGGTTGTCTTGACTTGTTAGCTAAAAATTCCTTATAAATTACTGTTATAATAAAGAAAGATTAGTATTTATTGCATTGAGCTGCTGTTTTGTCTTCCCTCTTGACAAAGGGCCACCTCAGAAAGGAGTTTTCTTAAGTTTTGTTTACAATTGTTTTGGCTAATGTTAAAAGTGATCTCCTTAGCAGTTTTAAGATTTTCGTAAAAATTCCCTCTGCACTGTCCTGCTGTGTTGGAGTTGTATGTCCTGTCTTCCTTCCCATCTTGTCCTTCCTTTCCACTGGTCTCACTGGTTGAGACAGAGAGGTTCGAGTATTTTTTGAGTATGTACCAATTTGGAATTTTCTTACTGTTTAGGACCTCCTTCTCTGGATCCAGAAACATACAGAAGTAGAAACAGTAGACCTTGTGTTGAAGCTTAAAAATAAGTTGGTATGTAACTAAAGAGATGAAGATATAATAATACAATGGACCTTTTTGTGAAAATGTTTTTCTCATCTGAGCTGACTCTTACTATGTACGGAGTAACTTTTTAGAAAAAATTTGAGATTGGACAATTGATGGTAGATCTCACTAGAAGTATTTGATCACTGAAACAGATCACAGTGATTTCAAATTATTCTGATCACAGTGATTTCAAATTATTCTAAAGCTATTTAAATAATTTTTAAAATTACTTGTGAGTGTTTGGCCTGTACTTACTAAGTGCACCGTATGCATGCAGTGCCTGCGGAGACCAGAAGAGGGCACCTCATCCATTGGAACAGTGAAACTATGTATATGCTGGGAATGGAACCCAGGTCTTGTACAAGAGCAGCAAGTACCCTTAACTGCTGAGCTGTCTCTCCAGCCCCTCTAAAGATACTTACAATGGAATCTTTTGAATGCTATAAAACCATCATCTCACTTACATTTTATGCCGTATGATATCCTCAGGCACCATTTGTGAATTTATAGACTAACCTTCTGTTGAGGTCCCTAGACACACCCTCTTTCCCACTTAGTGGAATACCTCTACATTCTAGACTAAGACCTAAAGTTTCAAGATATCCGAATATAAAAACATGTTTATATAGTAAGCACAATGCATTAATACAAATTCACTTAAACTATTCTTTTTGCAGTTGCAGGCTGACCGAGAGAATTTACCTGTGAAACCAGACACTGTGGCAAAGTTACGGACACATATAGATGCAATTATCTTAGCATTGCCAGAGGACCTGCAAGGCATACTGCTCAAGACTGGCATGACATGATATAAGGTTTCCAGCCAAAAAGGACTGTACACCATGAAGCAAACTGACATTTCCTGCAGACGCAGAGGAGCTGTCTGAGTGGCAGTAGCATGGAAAACAGCAGCAATTGCTAGATACAGGTGGAAAGACTGAGCTGTAGAGAGACATTTTTAGTACATTCTGTGGTGGTTCCACGATACTGCAGTTCCGAGAGACATTTCCCTATTTGTAATCACGTTCTGAAGTGCTCTTAGGAGAGACCTGTGGGCCGTCAGTTAAGTGACTCCAAACTGCAGTGCTGGCATTGCAGGTATTTTTTTAAATTGGTGCTGCTTTGCCCAATCATGTTGAAACTCAGGGGATAGGAAAATCACGTTCACACTGGCTGTCTTCTTAAGAAGGAAAGACTGAAATTTCCAACTCTAGTTGATAGAACTGAGGCTTATGTAGTGCCTTCCATTGTCCTATATGTTTCACAGGGTCCAGCTGCTAATTATAAAGCTTTTCCTTTTTTAATTATGATATACAACTTTTTAATTATGTCAAGATTTGCTCAAAAGTGTTTCTTCTTGCTCCTCTTGTTTATTGACAGGTGTTTTAAATTATCATGTAGGTTTTCATTTCACTGTTTTTTTTTTTTTTTACCTTTTTCAAAATGAGGTTTTACAAGTTTCTCCAGAGGAAGGAGGCATATGTAGTTCTGCTTATGGAAGAGTTGATCTTCCTTTTCCCTTTTACTAACTGGGCCTGTATAAATTAATTAGCTTGAATGTCTTTGGAAGACATTCTCACTATGAACATCATAGTCAGCTGTTTTTTTTTAAATAATTATTTTTATGTCAAAAGTATTCATAAGCCATTCTTGCAATAATTACTTGAGGATTTTAAGTTTAATTTTCAACATTGTTTGTTGGTTGATACTATTTCTCCTAAATTAATGATTTTCAGAATACTTTTCTTGCTGTTGTATGATATGGAAACTTTTATCTAAATCAAAATTATAGTTTTGTTCGTTTGTTTGTTTTGTTTATACTACCTTGCCAAAAGTAGACTAGTATCATTTGATGTGTTAAGATTGTTTGGTTGTGTTGTTTAAATGGGAGTGTCTGCAGAAGCCACTTGTTCAGACAGGCACACAGGAAGCAGCACATATGTAAATAGCTGTGTCTTCAGTACCCTCCAAACAGCCCGAATTAGGTGTATGTGTTTTTCAAAAAGTGGCTTCGGAAGCCATCTCTTGTTCTCTACTGATGGTAAAGGGCATTCCTGACCTAAGATGGTTCCTTGTGCTCGTGACTATGGTCTCATAGCAAAGTGTGCCCTTTAATCATGGATACAGTCTCTTGAAACATACCACTATCATAGAAAGAATAGGGCATTTGGATGAATCATTTGTGTGGATTGAATGGGTTATTTTGTGAAACAATACTGACCTTTCAGAAAAAGGGCAACTACTTTTTTATGCTAAAGTACTGCATAACTTTCTGGGAAACTTTATTTAGGTAGAAATGGTCATCTTATTATTTTTCAGAACAATGTATTTTAATAATTTCACAATTTATATACAGTTTGTGACATGAATATGAAAGTCATTAGTGTTATATCAAGGATGTTTTGAAATATACTTCTGTGGGATATATCACTTGAAATTTATTTTGCACACCTAAAGAATAACATGAAATATCAATTATCAATTAGCATAATAATGCTGTCTTTACATTTACCACATATAACAGAAACTTAACACATGTTAAAAACCAACTCATACTCACCTCTCTTAACTTCAAATTATGTACCTGCAAGAATATCTTAAGGTTGCATTGGAAACCCAAGAAAGAC